>NC_034191.2:33622834-33729330 GCF_002021735.2 Oncorhynchus kisutch
CACAGACCTTACAGTCATACATACTCACTCACACACAGACCTTACAGTCATACATACTCACTCACACACTCACACACACACACACACACACACAGACCTCCACATGGAGGGGACTTACAGTCATACATACTCACTCACACACAGACCTTACAGTCATACATACTCACTCACACACTCACACACACACACACACAGACCTCCACATGGAGGGGACTTACAGTCATACATACTCACTCACACACAGACCTTACAGTCATACATACTCACTCACACACAGACCTTACAGTCATACATACTCACTCACACACTCACACACACACACACACACACAGACCTCCACATGGAGGGGACTTACAGTCATACATACTCACTCACACACAGACCTTACAGTCATACATACTCACTCACACACTCACACACACACACACAGACCTCCACATGGAGGGGACTTACAGTCATACATACTCACTCACACACAGACCTTACAGTCATACATACTCACTCACACACTCACACACACACACACACACAGACCTCTACATGGAGGGGACTTACAGTCATACATACTCACTCACTCACTCACTCACTCACTCACTCACTCACTCACTCACTCACACACACACAGACCTCCACATGGAGGGGACTTACAGTCATACATACTCACACACACACAGACCTCCACATGGAGGGGACTTACAGTCATACATACTCACTCACACACACACAGACCTCCACATGGAGGGGACATATAGTCATACATACTCACTCACACACAGACAGACCTCCACATGGAGGGGACATACAGTCATACATACTCACTCACACACACACAGACCTCCACATGGAGGGGACATACAGTCATACATACTCACTCACACACACACACAGACCTCCACATGGATGGGACATACAGTCATACATACTCACACACACACAGACCTCCACATGGAGGGGACGTACAGTCATACTCACTCACACACACACACACCTCCACATGGAGTGGACATACAGTCATACATACTCACTCACACACAGACCTCCACATGGAGGGGACATACAGTCATACAGACTCACTCACACACACACAGACAGACCTCCACATGGAGGGGACATACAGTCATACAGACTCACTCACACTCACACACACACACAGACCTCCACATGGATGGGACATACAGTCATACATACTCACACACACACAGACCTCCACATGGAGGGGACGTACAGTCATACTCACTCACACACACACACACCTCCACATGGAGTGGACATACAGTCATACATACTCACTCACACACAGACCTCCACATGGAGGGAACATACAGTCATACAGACTCACTCACACACACACAGACAGACCTCCACATGGAGGGGACATACAGTCATACAGACTCACTCACACTCACACACACACACACACACACACACACACACACACACACACACACACAGACCTCCACATGGAGGGGACTTACAGTCATACATACTCACTCACACACAGAGCTCCACATGGAGGGGACATACAGTCATACAGACTCACTCACACACACACAGACAGACCTCCACATGGAGGGGACATACAGTCATACAGACTCACTCACACACACACAGACAGACCTCCACACGGAGGGGACATACAGTCATACAGACTCACTCACACACACACAGACAGACCTCCACATGGAGGGGACATACAGTCATACATACTCACTCACTCACACACAGACCTCCACATGGAGGGGACGTACAGTCATACATACTCACTCACTCACACACAGACAGTAGAGAGATTGGAAAGGACAGAGACGGAGGACAAGAGAGATGAGAAGAGAAAGGGAGCAGGGGAGGTTGAATATAAAGTGATATTGATGGATATGAGTCACAATGTCTCACCTGCTACACACACACACACACACGCGCACACACACACGCGCACACACGCAGGAATGGAAGGGTGACAATAAGGGATTCTAATTCGCAACATGAAACAGTTTGAATTCCCTTTGAAGAACTGTATAATGTACGCCAGGGGAATAACGTATCAGCATGATAGCATGCATTATAACACACACACACACACACACGCACACATGCAGACACACACGCACACATGCAGACACACACGGACACACACTTAAACAACCATCAAAAATACACAAGTCATTTTGTGCATACAAGAACACAGATACGTTCACACACTTACACGTGAACAGAAACCCACAGAAACACAAGGCTGGATGACAGGATATGGAGTGGGTCTGACACAGAGTTGATCCCAGGGGATTATGGGTAAAGCAGAATGACTTACCTGGCCATCTCCTATATCCACCTACACTGGACACACACACACACACACACACACACACACACACACACACACACACACACACACACACACACACACACACACACACACACACACACACACACACACACTCTCAAATGCACAGCCACATGCACACAAACCCACTCCCAGTGGTGCTGAGGGCTGTATGTTGGTAAACACTGAACCCTTCAGAACCCTCCACATCATGAACTGGGGATGCCCAGGCTCTGTGACCCATTAGTGAAGCTGACCTAATCGCTGACTCAGCGGGGGCGGGAGGTAAAGGGGGAGGGAGGAACAGGGGGGGAGGTAGGGGGGGAGGGAGGTAAAGGGGAAGGGAGATTGACGGGGAGGGAGGGACTGGAAGGTAGAGGGGGAGGGAGGTAGAGGGGGCTGGAGGGGGAGGGAGGGACAGGGAGGTAGAGGGGGAGGGAGGGAGGGACATGGAGGTAGAGGGGAGGGGAGGGAGGAACAGGGAGGTAGAGTGGGAGGGAGATATAGGGGGAGGGAGGGACAGGGGAGAGGGAGGTTGAGGGGGGGACAGGGAGGTAGAGGGTTAGGGAGGGACAGGGAGGTAGAGGGGGAGGGAGGGACAAGGAGGTAGAGGGGGAAGGATGGACAGGGGAGAGGGAGGTTGGGGGGGGACAGGGAGGTAGAGGGGGAGGGAGGGACAAGGAGGTAGAGGGGGAGAGAGGGAGGGACAGGGGAGAGGGAGGTTGAGGGGGGACAGGGAGGTAGAGGGGGAGGGAGTGACAGGGAGGTAGAGGGGGAAGGATGGACAGGGGAGAGGGAGGTTGGGGGGGACAGGGAGGTAGAGGGGGAGGGAGGGACAAGGAGGTAGAGGGGGAGGGAGGGAGGGACAGTGGAGAGGGAGGTTGAGGGGGGACAGGGAGGTAGAGGGGGAGGGAGGGACAGGGAGGTAGAGGGGGAGGGAGGGACAGGGGAGAGGGAGGTTGAGGGGGAGGGAGGGACAGGGAGGTAGAGGGGGAAGGAGGGACAGGGAGGTAGAGGGGGAAGGAGGGACAGGGAGAGCGAGGTAGAGGGTGAGGAAGATGAGGGTAACACGGGGACGATCGTGACTAGAAATGATAAACACCCAGATTAAACCCTCATTACGTCAGTCTCAGCTCAAGGTCACAGCATTGTCTCTCTCTCCTCATGAACAGCATAGACAGAGCAGCACAATGAGCAGAAGAAGACATCAAATAACATAGACACATCTAGTGAATGGCTGACAACCCACAGTGACACCAGGCCAGGTCATCCTCTAAAAGTGACTAATTCTGCAGTTGACAATGACTCAATTGGTGAGGTCAGCTGAGCTAGAGAGGAAGAGAGAGAAAGAGAGAGAGAGAGAGAGACAGAGTGAAAGAGAAGTTCATTGTTCCAGTAGAATAGAGAGGACTGTGGGAGAGAAGACTCCTGGCACCTCCAATAGGCCTGGGATCCAAGTTCACAGCCATTGAGGAGACGGGCAAAGTGTGTGTGTGTATGAGACTTTATTGCCCCACATTAGAATTCACATTTCTAAGAGAATTTAAAGTTTGACCACAACAAGAAAGACTTATTTTGGGACGAGGGAGAAAAGAACGCTGCTGTCATAGCAACCCAGTGCATTTCTCCATGGCAATGGCCCGTGTTCCAAACAAATTGGGGTGGAAAAAGGAGCAGGGGCCCAGTGGGAAGTCTGTTAACAAACATCCCCACACACACGGGGGGGGTGTGTGTCTCTTGTGTATGAGTGTGTGAGACAGAGTAACTGCAGCACTCCCTTTCTAGTCTGAGACACAGGTATCTTCCCCATCATAGACTATCTGCTATCTGTCAGTATAGTGAGATGCAGTAGTGTTATCTCCTCATCATTACTAATTCATCAGCCGTCAGCCCACACAGTGGAACACACACACACACACACACCAAGCACACACACACCCTGCAGTCAGGACTGAGATGATCTGAATCGATCAAAGAGCTCCCACCCCTTCCCCCCCACACACACACACACACACACACACACACACACACACACACACACACACACACACACACACACACACAACTCTGCTACCCAGGGAGCTGGCCCGGTAGATTGGGTAACTGGAGCTCCAGGGCCCTTGGCTCAGGTCGTGAGGCCCAGGACGGCACACTGACGCTGGGGTGATACATCTCCCCATCACCCCTGCCCTGGAGCTACTGCTGGGAGAAATATGGTCTCACAGCTGGCCTAATCCACCCAGCTCACTGGGGTGTTTCACACACACATACACAGGCACGCACGCACGGACGCACGCACGCACGGACGCACGCACGCACGGATTAGCGCTAGCTGCTTCTGTTAGATAATTAAGGCTAAGGGAGTTATACTTATCATTGAGTATCCGTGTGTGCGTGTGTATGTGTGTTTGTGTGTGTGAATGGGGTATGGTGATGCAGTAGCTCCATTCCCCTATTACTGCCTTGACTTGACAGATATGTAATCCATGACACTTATTAGCTAATCGTGGGTCAAACAGTAACATCATTGGTTATCTGCAGGTCAGCCTGTGACCCTATTGGCTAATGATCCCCGACATTGTAAAGGAACTTCCTCCTTCTCAGTGAGATAATTGCAGTAGAAAACCAGACATCAAGACACAGCAGGGGAGCACAACAATCGTCCCAGACAAAACCCCACATGCTGATCGCCCTCCTCCCCCTCTCCAAAACACAACACAACAGCAATCAAAACAGAAGGAGATGAAAGAAAGTGAAGAAGAAAGGCTGACCCCTCCTCCTGTGACCCCTCTGACAACCAGAGCTTAGTCACCACCACCAACCAATCAGAGACGGACACAAGACAAGAGACAACCAGTCCCTGTCCCCTCTGTCTCTAACCCGTCCCCTCTCTCCTTCCTTCCTCTCCTCTGTCCTCTTCCCACTTTCTTTCATCCCCCCCCCCCCCCTCTCTCTCTCACCAGTGTGTGTGTGATGGGGCTAGTGAGAGGGGCGCTGGCGGTTGCCTGGTAACCAGTCTAATTGAGGGGTCTCCAGAGAGTTAGTGTTATCCGAGCTGGAGTCCCCTGTTCTGTTCCAGACGGCCTTCTCTTTCTATTCTATCTTTGTCTTCTTTATTGTCTGTTATCCTCCATGATTGTATTCATGTACATGCATGGCTGTTTCAACTTTTATGTGTGTTTGTTTTTTTAAATGGTCGAATTAACTAAACTAACCTATCACTGATTCCTTCTCTTCCTCTGTCCATATATATATATTTCTTTATTTTATTGAACTTTATTTAATCAGTGGAGCCCAATTGAGACCAGGGCTTCATTCCAAATGGTGCCCTGAGAACAAAAAATTCCCAAATCAACATGATAATTCCATAAAATTGCAAAAAAAGAAACTGCAAGATGCAGCAGGTACAGATTTCTACATTTCAACAACACAAATAAATGATTACTATCAACCAAAACTCTTGGTAAACCTCAGTGGAGTCGTCCCTCATCAGCGTTCTAAACTGCCCTGTTGGGTTAAAACTAAAGGCTGATGTACCTCGGTTGGTAGAGACACGAGGGAACTCAACAGTAACCCTGTGAGCCTGTTTGGTGTGTCGTATTTTCATACTGCAGTGGAAACGTGAGATATGTTGGATGAAGCTTGTGCAGCAGAGTTTGGTAAACAAAAAGGGAGAAATCTACAGGAATTTATAGAGGTCCAGCCAACCTGCTGATAAAGGATGCAGTGATGAGTATTAGACCTGTGTGAAGTGCGATACAGTAGACTGCATCTCAGGGTTTTAAAGTAGTGGCTGCTGCATTCTGATAAATGGTGTCACTTGTACAACCTGCTTCCCGTTGTTGGATAGACAGTATCTCTCCTTTCCATCCCTCCTTCTTTCTGTCTCACCATTAGTCCTCTTGATATATAGTACTTCTCTTTCTCTCTCTCTCGACCAGTCTCTCTCTCTCTGTCAATTCAATTCAATTCAATTCAAGGGCTTTATTGGCATGGGAAACATGTGTTAACATTGCCAAAGCAAGTGAGGTAGACAACATACAAAGTGAATATATAAAGTGAAAAACAACAAAAATTAACAGTAAACATTACACATACAGAAGTTTCAAAACAGTAAAGACATTACAAATGTCATATTATATATATATACAGTGTTCTAACAATGTACAAATGGCTAAAGGACACAAGATAAAATAAATAAGCATAAATATGGGTTGTATTTACAATGGTGTTTGTTCTTCACTGGTTGCCCTTTTCTCGTGGCAACAGGTCACAAATCTTGCTGCTGTGATGGCACACTGTGGAATTTCACCCAGTAGATATGGGAGTTTTTCAAAATTGGATTTGTTTTCGAATTCTTTGTGGATCTGTGTAATCTGAGGGAAATATGTCTCTCTAATATGGTCATACATTGGGCAGGAGGTTAGGAAGTGCAGCTCAGTTTCCACCTCATTTTGTGGGCAGTGAGCACATAGCCTGTCTTCTCTTGAGAGCCAAGTCTGCCTACGGCGGCCTTTCTCAATAGCAAGGCTATGCTCACTGAGTCTGTACATAGTCAAGGCTTTCCTTAATTTTGGGTCAGTCACAGTGGTCAGGTATTCTGCCGCTGTGTACTCTCTGTGTAGGGCCAAATAGCATTCTAGTTTGCTCTGTTTTTTTGTTAATTCTTTCCAATGTGTTAAGTAGTTATCTTTTTGTTTTCTCATGATTTGGTTGGGTCTAATTGTGCTGCTGTCCTGGGGCTCTGTAGTGTGTGTTTGTGTTTGTGAACAGAGCCCCAGGACCAGCTTGCTTAGGGGACTCTTCTCCAGGTTCATCTCTCTGTAGGTGATGGCTTTGTTATGGAAGGTTTGTGAATCGCTTCCTTTTAGGTGGTTGTAGAATTTAACAGCTCTTTTCTGGATTTTGATAATTAGTGGGTATCGGCCTAATTCTGCTCTGCATGCATTATTTGGTGTTCTACGTTGTACACGGAGGATATTTTTGCAGAATTCTGCGTGCAGAGTCTCAATTTGGTGTTTGTCCCATTTTGTGAAGTCTTGGTTGGTGAGCGGACCCCAGACCTCACAACCATAAAGGGCAATGGGCTCTATGACTGATTCAAGTATTTTTAGCCAAATCCTAATTGGTATGTTGAAATTTACGTTTCTTTTGATGGCATAGAATGCCCTTCTTGCCTTGTCTCTCAGATCGTTCACAGCTTTGTGGAAGTTACCTGTGGTGCTGATGTTTAGGCCAAGGTATGTATAGTTTTTTGTGTGCTCTAGGGCAACAGTGTCTAGATGGAATTTGTATTTGTGGTCCTGGTGACTGGACCTTTTTTGGAACACCATTATTTTGGTCTTACTGAGATTTACTGTCAGGGCCCAGGTCTGACAGAATCTGTGCATAAGATCTAGGTGCTGCTGTAGGCCCTCCTTGGTTGGTGACAGAAGCACCAGATCATCAGCAAACAGCAGACATTTGACTTCGGATTCTAGCAGGGGGAGGCCGGGTGCTGCAGACTTTTCTAGTGCCCTCGCCAATTCGTTGATATATATGTTGAAGAGGGTGGGGCTTAAGCTGCATCCCTGTCTAACCCCACGACCCTGTGTGAAGAAATATGTGTGTTTTTTGCCAATTTTAACCGCACACTTGTTGTTTGTGTACATGGATTTTATAATGTCGTATGTTTTACCCCCAACACCACTTTCCATCAGTTTGTATAGCAGACCCTCATGCCAGATTGAGTCGAAGGCTTTTTTGAAATCAACAAAGCATGAGAAGACTTTGCCTTTGTTTTGGTTTGTTTGATTGTCAATTAGGGTGTGCAGGGTGAATACGTGGTCTGTTGTACGGTAATTTGGTAAAAAGCCAATTTGACATTTGCTCAGTACATTGTTTTCATTGAGGAAATGTACGAGTCTGCTGTTAATAATAATGCAGAGGATTTTCCCAAGGTTACTGTTGACACATATTCCACGGTAGTTATTGGGGTCAAATTTGTCTCCACTTTTGTGGATTGGGGTAATCAGTCCTTGGTTCCAAATATTGGGGAAGATGCCAGAGCTAAGTATGATGTTAAAGAGTTTTAGTATAGCCAATTGGAATTTGTTGTCTGTATATTTGATCATTTCATTGAGGATACCATCAACACCACAGGCCTTTTTGGGTTGGAGGGTTTTTATTTTGTCCTGTAACTCTTTCAATGTAATTGGAGAATCCAGTGGGTTCTGGTAGTCTTTAATAGTTGATTCTAAAATCTGTGTTTGATCATGTATATGTTTTTGCTCTTTATTCTTTGTTATAGAGCCAAAAAGATTGGAGAAGTGGTTTACCCATACATCTCCATTTTGGATAGATAATTCTTCGTGTTGTTGTTTGTTTAGTGTTTTCCAATTTTCCCAGAAGTGGTTAGAGTCTATGGATTCTTCAATTGCATCGAGCTGATTTCTGACATGCTGTTCCTTCTTTTTCCGTAGTGTATTTCTGTATTGTTTTAGTGATTCACCATAGTGAAGGCGTAGACTCAGGTTTTCCGGGTCTCTATGTTTTTGGTTGGACAGGTTTCTCAATTTCTTTCTTAGATTTTTGCATTCTTCATCAAACCATTTGTCATTATTGTTAATTTTCTTCGGTTTTCTATTTGAGATTTTTAGATTTGATAGGGAAGCTGAGAGGTCAAATATACTGTTAAGATTTTCTACTGCCAAGTTTACACCTTCACTATTACAGTGGAACGTTTTACCCAGGAAATTGTCTAAGAGGGATTGAATTTGTTGTTGCCTAATTGTTTTTTGGTAGGTTTCCAAACTGCATTCCTTCCATCTATAGCATTTCTTAATGTTACTCAGTTCCTTTGGCTTTGATGCCTCATGATTGAGTATTGCTCTGTTTAAGTAGACTGTGATTTTGCTGTGGTCTGATAGGGGTGTCAGTGGGCTGACTGTGAACGCTCTGAGAGACTCTGGGTTGAGGTCAGTGATAAAGTAGTCTACAGTACTACTGCCAAGAGATGAGCTATAGGTGTACCTACCATAGATGTCTCTCTCTCTCTCTGTCTATCTCTCTATGTCTCTCTCTCTCCATGTCTCTCTCTCTCTGTCTGTCTCTCTCTCTCTCTATGTCTCTCTCTCTCTCTCTCTCTCTCTCTCTCTCTCTCTCTCTCTCTCTCTCTATGTCTCTCTGTCTCTCTCTCTATGTCTCTCTCTCTCTGTCTCTCTGTCTCTCTCTATGTCTCTCTCTCTATGTCTCTATGTCTCTCTCTGTCTCTATGTCTCTCTGTCTCTCTCTCTATGTCTCTCTCTCTCTGTCTGTCTCTCTCTCTCTCTCTCTCTATGTCTCTCTCTCTATGTCTCTCTCTCTCTCTCTCTCTCTCTCTCTATGTCTCTCTCTCTCTGTCTCTATCTCTATGTCTCTCTCTCTGTCTCTTTCTCTATGTCTCTCTGTCTCTCTCTCTCTCTATGTCTCTCTCTCTCTCTATGTCTCTCTCTCTCTCTCTTTGTCTCTCTCTCTATGTCTCTCTGTCTCTCTCTCTATGTCTCTCTGTCTCTCGCTCTCTCTCTATGTCTCTCTCTCTTTATGTCTGCTCTGTATCTCTGTCTCTCTCTCTATGTCTCTCTGTCTCTCTCTCTCTCTCTATGTCTCTCTCTCTATGTTTCTCTCTCTGTCTCTCTCTCTCTCTGTCTCTCTCTATGTCTCTCTGTATCTCTCTCTCTATGTCTCTCTCTGTCTCTCTCTATGTCTCTCTGTCTCTCTCTGTCTCTCTCTCTATGTCTCTCTCTGTCTCTCTCTCTATGTCTCTCTCTGTCTCTCTCTATGTCTCTCTGTCTCTCTCTCTATGTCTCTCTCTGTCTCTCTCTATGTCTCTCTGTCTCTCTCTCTATGTCTCTCTGTCTCTCTCTATGTCTCTCTCTGTCTCTCTCTATGTCTCTCTCTCTTTATGTCTGCTCTGTATCTCTCGTTATTTCTGTTTTTATCATTTTTTAATCGTGTGCCTCTCTCTGTCGCTCACTCTCTCTCTCTCTCTCTCTCTCTCTCTCTACTTCCTCTCTAATTCCTCTCTACTCCTTCCTCTCTACTTCCTCTCTACTCCTCCCTCTCTACTCCTTCCTCTACTCCTTCCTCTATACTTCCTCTCTACTCCTTCCTCTCTACTTCCTCTCCACTTCATCTCTACTCCTTCCTCTCTTCCTCCTTCCTCTCTCCTTCCTCTCTACTCCTTCCTCTCTTCCTCCTTCCTCTCCACTTCCTCTCTACTCTTTCCCCTCTTCCTCCTTCCTCTCCACTTCCTCTCTACTCCTTCCTCTCTTCCTCCTTCCTCTCTACTTCCTCCCTACTCCTTCCTCTCTTCTTCATTCCTCTCTATTTCCACTCTTCCTCCTTCCTCTCCACTTCCTCTCTACTCCTTCCTCTCTTCCTCCTTCCTCTCTACTCCTTCCTCTCTTCCTCCTTCCTCTCTACTCCTTCCTCTCTTCCTCCTTCCTCTCTATTTCCTCTCTTCCTCCTTCCTCTCTTCCTCCTTCCTCTCTACTTCCTCTCTATTTCCTCTCTTCCTCCTTCCTCTCTACTCCTTCCTCTCCTCCTATTCCTCCTTCTCCACCTCCTTTTCTGAATATCTTTCTCTTCTCAAACTATTTTGTCCAGAACCACGACCTCATTCCTTTCTCCACCTCCTCTATTCTTCCTCCCTCACATTCTCCTCTTTTTCAAATCCTCATCTTCCTCCCTTTTTCAAATCCTCATCTTCCTCCTTTTTCCTCTCCCTTCATCCAAGACCCACCTCCTTCTCCCCCTCTACTCCTCCTGTTCCACCTCCTTCTCCCCCTCTACTCCTCCTGTTCCACCTCCTTCTCCCCCTCTACCCCTCCTGTTCCACCTCCTTCTCCCCCTCTACCCCTCCTGTTCCACCTCCTTCTCCCCTCTACCCCTCCTGTTCCACCTCCTTCTCCCCCTCTACTCCTCCTGTTCCACCTCCTTCTCCCCCTCTACCCCTCCTGTTCCACCCCCTTCTCCCCCTCTACTCCTCCTGTTCCACCTCCTTCTCCCCCTCTACCCCTCCTGTTCCACCTCCTTCATTGCTGCACCCCTCTCCCCTCCTCCATCATCTCCATTTTATTTTTCCATCTACGTACTTCTCTTTCGTCCTCCTCCTCTCCCTGCATTACAGTCATATTGTCTATATTTTCGGTGAGTACGAGGGGAGTAAAGCTCTGATGTACTGCACTACTTCAACACTCCACTCGTCTAATCATTCCTCCCATTCCTCATTAAGTAAAGTGGGACACTTCTGTCGCAGTCTAGAGATGCCGTTTCCAATCCACCCGCCCACGCACTCTCTCACATCACACACACACATCACACACACACACACACATCACACACACACACACTTTTACATTTACTGGCTGTTGTTTCTCTACAGTGTGCAATAAACACATGGCATCTCAAGAATATACTCAATAAAACATGATAATAAACATAAACCTTTAAATATGTTTTGCACACACACACACACACACACACACACACACACACACACACACGCACACACACACGCACGCACGCACGCACGCACGCACGCACACACACACACACACACAGAGAGAGACAGAAACAGCTCACCCTTCCCAGACATCTATTGATCAGGCTCAGCCCAGGGGAAGGGGGGAGGAGGAGGGACATTATTCCCTGAAGTCAAATGTGCGCTTAGCAACCGCCCTAGTCATCTGATTCCCAGACCCATCCCATAATACAAACACCAAACCCACTGGGATGTGCCTGACAGCCATGAAACACAAACCCCTGCAAGATACGACAACCACTAATGACAGTCAGTCAGTATTACATGATGGAAACCTTTGGGAATACACACATGCATACCAGTCCTACTGCAGTATCTCAGCCCCTGTTGCTCCACAACAGCTAACATAACACATCCTCTACTCTACTAACTCTGTCTAGCCTCAGCACATTTATTCAAATGGAACCTTTATTTAACTAGGCAAGTCATTTAAAAACAATTTCTTATTTGCAAAGACGGCCTACCGCAGCCAAACCCGGCCAACACTGGGTCAATTGTGCGCCGCCCTATGGTAGTGATACAGCCTGGAATCGAATCAGGGTCTGTAATGATGCCTCTAGCACTGAGATGCAGTGCTTTAGGAGCCCTAGTTGAGAGCGCTAGCCCCAGCTAGCCTCAGCACTAGTCCCAGTTAGTCTCAGTACTAGTCCCAGCTAGCCTCAGCACTAGTCCCAGCTAGTCTCAGCACTAGTCCCAGCTAGCCTCAGCACTAATCCCAGTTAGTCTCAGTACTAATCCCAGCTAGCCTCAGCACTAGTCCCAGCTAGTCTCAGCACTAGTCCCAGCTAGCCTCAGCACTAATCCCAGCTAGTCTCAGCACTAGTCCCAGCTAGCCTCAGTACTAGTCCCAGCTAGCCTCAGCACTAGTCCCAGCTAGTCTCAGCACTAGTCCCAGATAGCCTCAGCACTAATCCCAGTTAGTCTCAGTACTAGTCCGAGCTAGTCTCAGCACTAGTCCCAGCTAGCCTCAGCACTAGTCCCAGCTAGTCTCAGCACTAGTCCCAGCTAGTCTCAGTACTAGTCCCAGCTAGTCTCAGTACTAGTCCCAGCTAGCCTCAGCACTAGTCCCAGCTAGTCTCAGCACTAGTCCCAGATAGCCTCAGCACTAATCCCAGTTAGTCTCAGTACTAGTCCGAGCTAGTCTCAGCACTAGTCCCAGCTAGCCTCAGCACTAGTCCCAGCTAGTCTCAGCACTAGTCCCAGCTAGTCTCAGTACTAGTCCCAGCTAGTCTCAGTACTAGTCCCAGCTAGCCTCAGCACTAGTCCCAGCTAGCCTCAGTACTAGTCCCAGTTAGCCTCAGCACTAGTCCCAGCTAGTCTCAGTACTAGTCCCAGCTAGCCTCAGTACTAGTCCCAGCTAGCCTCAGCACTTGTCCCAGCTAGTCTCAGCACTAGTCCCAGCTAGGCTCAGCACTAGTCCCAGCTAGTTTCAGCACTAGTCCCAGCTAGTCTCAGTACTAGTCCCAGCTAGTCTCAGCACTAGTCCCAGCTAGCCTCAGTACTAGTCCCAGCTAGCCTCAGCACTAGTCCCAGCTAGCCCCAGTACTAGTCCCAGCTAGTCTCAGCACTAGTCTCAGCACTAGTCCCAGCTAGCCTCAGCACTAGTCCCAGCTAGTCTCAGCACTAGTCCTAGCTAGTCTCAGCACTAGTCCCAGCTAGCCTCAGTACTAGTCCCAGCTAGCCTCAGCACTAGTCCCAGCTAGCCTCAGTACTAGTCCCAGTTAGCCTCAGCACTAGTCCCAGCTAGTCTCAGCACTAGTCCCAGCTAGCCTCAGTACTAGTCCCAGCTAGCCTCAGTACTAGTCCCAGCTAGCCTCAGCACTAGTCCCAGCTAGTCTCAGCACTAGTCCCAGCTAGGCTCAGCACTAGTCCCAGCTAGTTTCAGAACTAGTCCCAGCTAGCCTCAGTACTAGTCCCAGCTAGACTCAGCACTAGTCCCAGCTAGCCTCAGTACTAGTCCCAGCTAGCCTCAGTACTAGTCCCAGCTAGCCTCAGTACTAGTCCCAGCTAGTCTCAGCACTAGTCTCAGCACTAGTCCCAGCTAGCCTCAGTACTAGTCCCAGCTAGTCTCAGCACTAGTCCCAGCTAGCCTCAGTACTAGTCCCAGCTAGCCTCAGTACTAGTCCCAGCTAGCCTCAGTACTAGTCACAGCTAGTCTCAGCACTAGTCCCAGCCAGCCTCAGCACTAGTCCCAGCTAGTCTCAGTCAGTGTCCTGTCTTACCTGGTGAGAACAGTTTTCCTGGTGAACCATTCTTCACAGCATCCTAGACAGGCGCGGACTTGCTGCGCCTCGGTAATGACAACGGGAGTGGGAGTGGGTTCCCAAAGCTGCTGCGGTTTTCCGACTGAGACACAGGGGGAGGAGAGGGGGAAGAGATCCAGACCCAAAACGGAAAGAGAGACCAGAAAGAGAGAGAGACTGACTGTATGTCTGCGTTCTGGTGTCACTCTCTACTGATCCTGCTGCTACTGATATGGCTGCTCCTCTCCTCTGTAGTGTCCTCTCTTTCTTTTTCCCTCTGTTGCTCTGTCAGGGTCTGATCACTTATTTTCCAAAAGAGAGGGGGGGGGAGAGAACTCAAAAAGGGAGGGGAGTGAGAAAGAGGAGGAGAAACAGAAAGGGAGAGTGAATTCCGTGGCCGTCTCTCTCCCTGCCGGAACGGGGAAGGGGCAGACTGACTCATCACAGACACAGTCAGCCAATGGGGTGATAGAACAGGGTGGGGGGAGACAGGGGGCGGGGTGAGGGATCAGAGGGGGTGGTGACCTTCCGCTGGTCTACAGAGCTAGAGCACCGAGGTGGAAACGCCCCACAGAGAGAGAGAGAGAGAGAGAGAGAAAGGGGGAGGAGGGGGAGAGAGAAAAAGAAAGGGGGATGAGAGAGGGGAGGAAGAGTAGTGACTCCCATACCAAACACCCTTTCATCTCAATCCCTAAATCTTCTCCCTAAGTGTTGAGACACTATCTTAATGGTTGCAATTTGAAGAGAACTATCTTAACTATAAGCAGTCCTTTTGGTGAGTTACAGGGTATTTTCCATACTCTGCTGAGTAATCCACTCGCTATACTTTTATCTATGACCTAATTACAGTATTTGGGGAGTATAAAAAGTCTGCAGGGCGTCTTTACAAACTAAAAACTGTTTGAATGAATGACTAATGCCAAGAAGCACATATTCATATTCATAGGTTTTCACAACTTGTGAACAGTTGACTATTTTCTCAGCGTTGGTGTGTATGAGTATGACAGAATGTGTGTGTCTGTTTGTGCGTAGCTCCTTTCCTCTCTGTCCGTCCTCCTCCCTCTTCTGTGTCCCCCTGTGGGACAGGATTATAATCTGTCTGGAACAGATGGCCTCTCTATAATCCACCAGCAGGGAAGGCCACCCTGGATGAACTCTTCTCGCTCTACCGTTCCCTCTATCCCTTCGTCTCTTTGTGTTTCTCCGTCTCTCTGTCCCCGACAAGTCAATGGCATGCATGTGACAACACTCTCACCGAATACGCATGCCCGCTATTCCACAGGGATTTCAGAGTATTCCACAAATATTCTAGATCAAAGTATATTGTTTGGTATTGGTTGTCCATGATGAAACAATAGCTTGGCTACTGTGTAGAAGGACAGAACACTCTCTCCATCCATCAATATCTCTCTCCCACTGATCTCTCTCTCTCTCCCTCCTCTCACCCTCCTCTCTCCGGTCAGAGATAGACAGATGTCTCTCAGACTGTATGCCCTCACTGGAACAGTGTATGTGATTGAGAGATCGCTGATCTCTCTGTCCGTTATTGATCTCTGTTGTGCAACGGTGGCGTTTATCGATAAGCTCAGTCCAGGGTTTAATGACCTGGAAGTAGATCGATGTTGTTCCCGGTCTGATCCGAGTGGCCAGGCTCTGGATCGTTGACTCTGGTCTGGAAGGGTCAACAGGGTTAACAGTGGCCCTCTGGGCTTATGGTAGAAAATCCAATAAGACAGAGTAGAGAGGAACCCTACACACTACAGGTGTATTAGGACGGATCCAGTGTTTCAGTAGTATTAACCATCACACTGTCTTTTACTACTTCAAAAGGCTCCCTGCTCCCTTTCTGGAATACCAATACCACAATAATAAAACACAGTAGGGATATAAATCCTAAACACACACACACACGGACAGACACACGCTCCCTGAGCTATGTTTTGACATGAGAGGATCCAGCCCCCACCTCTCTCCGCTCCATCACCATGGTAGCAGACACTTCCTGCTGACCTTCTGTTGGTTGTCAAGGTTTTGTGAATCTGAATCAAGGGCAAGGTGGACACACAAAGCACATCCACGCGCATATGAGACTGTTAATTCACACATGCACACACACACACGCACACACACACACACACACACATATGTGCGGACATTCGCACCCACGTGCGTGCCCACACGCACACCACACACACGCACGCACGCACACACACACCACACACCACACACACACGCACACCACACGCACGCACACCACACCACACCACACACACACACAGACACACACACACACACACACACACACACACACACACACACACACACACACACACACACACACACACACACACACACACACACACACACACACACACACACACACACACACACACACACACACACACACACAGACAGGACAAATATCCAAAGATCTGATTATCTACTATACCTATTGGCAGCAGATGACAGCCCAACCCATCCAAGACCAACAGGGAGTAGCCTAGATAGAGGTTATAATCTAGAGATTATAATCTGTAGATTCTGACTCAAACTGCTACAGAATTTCCATGTGGCTTTTCAGACCTGGCCACAAGAGAAGTCATTTAGAATATGTGAATATCATCATATTGTGCACTGTAAGGGATGTGTGTTAGAGTGAGTTTAAATCTCTTTGAGAGTGTGTGTACATATATGTGTGTGTGTGTGTGTTTGCTGTCCCTGAGGGTGTGACACAGATACACACATTCAAGCGGAAATAAGAAATACCTACAATCTGATCTGACCTGATCGATGACCCCATGACATAAAACTGAGGGAGACAGTTGGCTCTGATCCCAGGTCAGTCAGTAGGGTAACATAATGGAGGGCATATCTAATTAATGTATTGAACGAAGTTTCCTCTCTCTCTCTGTTTATCTCCTTCTGCATCTTCTTGCTCTCCCTCCCTCCCTCCCTACACTCCACCCAGTCACCCTCCCTCCCCCCCACCCTCCCTCCCCCCACCCTCCCTCCCTCCCACCCCCTCTCCCCCAGTCTCCTTCCCTCCATCCTTCCTCACAGCTGGATGAGAGGAGCACAGATGCTTTTAGAGCTGACATTTTCTGTCAGTGTAAAAACACTGAATATTTAACCAGTGAGTCTCAGCAGGAGGAGAGGAGCCTGACTGAGACCCCCTCAGTAATGAGCTCGCTCTCTCTCTCCCTCGCTCCCTCTCTCTCTGATCATGTGGCTTCAGGTAGAGCCTGGCTAGGACTACAGAGGAGAGATCATTGATCTCAATGTCTATGTCTCTGGAAGAGACCCTCTATACATAAAGGTGGCACAATGGGACATAAAATAGAGGATTCTCCATCTGACAAAAGAATATCATTTTTCCCCCCTCATTAGCAGTTGTGGGTTCGTTATGTTGTTGGAAGTGGGCTACAGTGATTGCTTTGGGAGATTCTCATTTGGGAAAAATCAAATCAAAGTTATTTATATAGCCCTTCTTACATCAGCCGATATCTCAAAGTGCTGTACAGAAACCCAGCCTAAAACCCCAAACAGCAAGCAATGCAGGTGTAGAGGATCGTCCTCAACTCCTTTGTTCTTTCTCCTCCGCGACCTGAAAACCGATAAGAGGTCGAGTGGTCAAGGAGAGTTTCAATTCGTTAGTAGGTGAATGAAGGAGGCTGCTCACCTCCTTGATTACTTACTTCGACAGAGGATGCCTCTCGCAGCAGGAGGCACAGAAGTGTTTTAGAATCCGCCACACCCTCTTTGAATCAGCTGTTGTTTTCTCGAAGGAGAAAAGGATGCACACGTTTAAAAACCAGAAACTGGTTAGTGTTTTATCTGTAAAATGTCTGCCACAACTAGCAACATTTGTTTTATCACTTTACACATTTATTTTGGGATTCCACTCCTGTAAATGTAATTTGCCTGATGACGCGAATGGAGAGGGAGTCTCGTTTCATACAAGCGCGATTCCACGTTTCCTCCTTACTCGACTACCTTTGACCTTCAAAAATAGGCAAGGAAAGGACGGAGGAGATAGCAAAACCAATTGAGAAACTCCCAGTGTCCCTGTAAACTCCCTGTTAAGTTATGTTATGGGGAGTAAGAGTCAGAGGGGTCAGTCTGTATAGCCTGGTTGTATAGTCAATCTGTATAACCTAGGTGTATAGTTAGTCTGTAAAGCCTGGATATATAGTCAGTCTGTATAGCCTAGGTGTATAGTCAGTCTGTATAACCTAGGTGTAAAGTCAGTCTGTATAGCCTAGGTGTATAGTCAGTCTATATAACTAAGGAATATAGGCAGTCTGTATAGCCTGGGTGTATAGTCAATCTGTATAACCTAGGTGTATAGTCAGTCTGTATAGCCTGGGTATAGTCAGTCTGTATAGCCTGACTATATAGTCCGTCTGTATAACCTAGGTGCATAGTCAGTCTGTATAGCCTAGGTGTATTGTCAATCTGTATAGACTAGGTGTATAGTCAGTCTGTATAACCTAGGTGTAAAGTCAGTCTGTATAGCCTAGGTGTATAGTCAGTCTATATAACTAAGGAATATAGGCAGTCTGTATAGCCTGGGTGTATAGTCAATCTGTATAACCTAGGTGTATAGTCAGTCTGTATAGCCTGGGTATAGTCAGTCTGTATAGCCTGACTATATAGTCCGTCTGTATAACCTAGGTGCATAGTCAGTCTGTATAGCCTAGGTGTATTGTCAATCTGTATAGACAGGGTGTATTGTCAGTCTGTATAGCCTGGGTATATAGTCAATCTGTATAGCCTGAGTGTATAGTCAGTCTGTATAGCCTGACTATATAGTCAATCTGTATAAACTAGGTGTATAGTCAGTCTGTATAGCCTGGGTATATAGTCAATCTGTATAGCCTGGGTGTATAGTCAGTCTGTATAGCCTGACTATATAGTCAATCTGTATAAACTAGGTGTATAGTCAATCTGTATAGCACCACAAGCTTTCATATGTTCTCATGTTCTGAGCAAGGAACTTAAACGTTAGCTTTCTTACATTGCACATATTGCACTTTTACTTCTCTTCTCCAAAGGTTAATGAAATACAAATGGTATCGAGAGAAATAGTCCTAAATACTATATTAACTACAACCTAAAACCTCTTACCTTGGAATATTGAAGTCTCATGTTAAAAGGAACCATCAACTTTCATATGTTCTCATGTTCTGAGCAAGGAACTTAAACGTTAGCTTTTTTACATGGCACATATTTTACATGGCACATATTACTTTCTTCTCCAACACTTTGTTTTTGCATTATTTAAACCAAATTGAACATGTTTCATTATTTATTTGAGGCTAAATTGATTTTATTGATGTATTATATTAAGTTAAAATAAGTGTTCATTCAGTATTGTTGTAATTGTCATTATTACAAATACATTTTTTTTTAAATCGGCCGATTAATCGGTATCGGCTTTTTTGGTCCTCCAATAATCGGTATCGCCGTTGAAAAATCATAATCAGTCGACCTCTAGTCTGTATAGCCTGGGTGTATAGGCAGTCTGTATTGCCTGGGTGTATGGTCAGTCTGTACAGCCTAGGTGCATAGTCAGCCTGTATTGCCTGGGTATATAGTCAATCTGTATAACCTGGGTGTATAGTCAGTCTGTATAGACTGGGTGCCAGTCTGTCAGAATGTCTCTTTCCGGTCAACAGGCTGTATAGTCATGCTGAGGATGTGTCAGGGCTACAGCTCTGTGTGTTCAGTGTGTCAGTGACAGATGATGCTCTCCACATGACCTGGCTACCAGCCTCATTCACATGATGTCACACACAGGGAGGGAGAGGACGAAAGAACAGACACAGTCACAGACAGAGCGAGAGAGAGAGAGCTCAATTTTCGGCATGTAATACCATTGAAAGCCGTTACAAATAACCATCCCACAATAGGGAAGTGGGAGCTTAAAGGTTCATGGTCCCCCAGACTACCCACAACAATCAACCCTGTAACCACGGGGAATGAATGTGTCAAAAATAGACATTCATCCATAATGTGTCAAATTTCAAAGGAAAACTATGAGATCTTGTTGAGAGACAGAAAGAGATAGAAAACATCTCATGAGTTTGTGCTGCAGAAAAGGACACTCTCTCTTTAAAGAGTTGCCCTGCGTTAGCAATGCATTCTGGCAGGGAGAGAGTCTGTGTGTGTGTCTGCTCTGAACAGGACTTTTATTTTTAGCCTGGTATAAACAGACCCAGTTGGGAGGCCCTGTCTAGTGCCCGGTCCTCAGCCCACCTCAGCTCAATCACACACACACACACACACACACACACACACACACACACACACACACACACACACACACACACACACACACACACACACACACACACACACACACACACACACACACACACACACACACACAACCACACCAATTCACCAGTGTTGCCGCGCCCCGCCCATGGAGGAGGGAGGGACAGAAAGAGAGGGGGGGGGGGGTGAGAGCGGAGAGAGAGAGAACAAACACACACAAACCACTGTGCCTGACTGGCCTTTATTCTAGTGGTATACCCACTGACAGCAAGGTGATGGATGACTGTTTCAACTCTGTCTGTGAGCTAAAACCATGCTCCCATTCTCTCCATCTGCTTTGCTCTTTCTTTTCCCATGCTATAAAGCTACAGGGCCTTGCTCTTTCTTTTCCCATGCTATAAAGCTACAGGGCCTTGCTCTTTTCCTCTCATATTTTGTGATGTTAATATATGGTCCCTCCCTCTCTTGTTCAAGCTATAAAACAGTACTCTCTCTCCCTCTCTCTGTTTCTCTCTCTCCCTCTCTCTGGTCTGCCGTGACTGTGCAGAACATTGAGTGACAGACAGAGCAATAACCCAGCTCTTAACGGCAACATAAATCCCCATTTCCTCTGCACCATGCCACTCTCAGCCCCTCCACCCTTTCATCACACCAGCCCACGTTTTCTTAGGGGGGAGAGGGGAAGGCAGGGGAGGCAGAGAAAATGGTCTCCTGCTGTATTCTGCTTGTTCTGAGAACAGGGGGACGTAATGTCCTCTGACAGCTTGAGGAAAAAGACAATTAGCCGGGAACAGGACTAGGAGAAAGGGGGAGACATGGAGGGGGAGAGAACCAGGTGGAAAACAGTATGGAACTGGAGGAAAAGTGGGAAAGGGTATTTGGCCAGAGGGCGAGCATACAGTAGGGTGGATGATCTAGGTATAATACATTGGGTTAAGGGTAGGTGTGAGGTTAGCTCAGTGACTCACCGTGACTAAATCAGAGGAAGGGTGTGTGTGTGTGCGTATGAGAGACACTGATGGAATGCGTAGCCCTGGTCTCCCTCCACACCGACCTGGGCCCCGCACTGCAGCTGGCTCGCATTGATGACATCACACCTAACTGCTTATCCCAGGCTATCTAGGCTATGTGGCGTACACTGAACTGATACCCAGGGAGATAGATTGAATGTAGAAGGGAGGGAAGAGCAGTCAATCTTGCAACCGCACAGTTAACTAGTCCAACGCTCAAACCATTGCACTCCACGAGTAGCCTGCCTGTTACGCGAATGCAGTAAGCCAAGGTAAATTGCTAGCAAGCATTAAACTTATCTTATAAAAAACAATCAATCATAATCACTAGTTATAACTATAATCACTAGTTATAACTGCGTTCATTGCACGCAGAGTCAGGGTATATGCAACAGTTTGGGCTGCCTGGCTCATTGCGAACTAATTTGCCAGAATTTTACGAAATTATGACATAACATGGAAGGTTGTGCAATGTAGCAAGAATATTTAGACTTAGGGATGCCATCCGTTAGATAAAATACCGAACGGTTCTGTATTTCACTGAAATAATAAACGTTTTGTTTTCAAAATGATAGTTTCTGGATTCGATCATATTAATGACCAAAGGCTCGTATTTCTGTGTGTTATTATATTATAATTAAGTCTGATTTGATAGAGCAGTCTGACTGAGCAGCAGCAGGCCCGTAATCATTCATTCAAACAGCACTTTCGTGCGTTTTGCCAGCAGCTCTTCGCAAGTACAGCGCCTGTTGATGACTTCAAGCCTATCAGCCTAATGGCTGGTGTTACCAATGTGAAATGGCTAGCTAGTTTGCTGGGTGTGCGCTAATACTGTTTCAAACGTCACTCGCTTTTAGATTTGGAGTAGTTATTCCCCTTGCGCTGCAAGGGCCGCGGCTTTTGTGGAGCGAAGGGTAACGATGCTTCGAGTCTGGCTGTTGTCGATGTGTTCCTGGTTCGAGCCCAGGTAGGGGAGAGGAGGGGGACGGAAGCTATACTGTTACACTGGCCATACTATAGTGCCTATAAGAACATCCAATAGTCAAAGGTATATGAAATACAAATGGTATCGAGAGAAATAGTCCTACATGGCACATATTACTTTCTTCTCCAACACTTTGTTTTTGCATTATTTTAACCAAATTGAACATGTTTCATAATTTTTTTGAGGCTAAATTGATTTTGATGTTTTATATTAAGTTAAAATAAGTGTTAATTCAGTATTGTTGTAATTGTCATTATTACAAAGAAAAAAAGAAAAAAAAAATTGCCCGATTAATCGGCATCGGCTTTTTTGGTCCTCCAATAATCGGTATCGGCGTTGCAAAACCATAATCGGTTGACCTCTAGTTGTGATCAGACACATGGTCATGTTAGCACAGCTGGACCATAGCACAGTTCCCCACCCACTGACTCCAACACTCTTTGACCACAAACTCTCAAGGTTCCTAAAACATGCCCACACAACATCAATGACCGTACAGGGTCCTGACCAAACCACACGAGCTGAACTTATACAGGGCTGACCACACACGGTTAGAGAGCCAACGGCATTAGCACCAGACAAACCAAGTCACTGGGACTGTAGCTGCCAGGTAGTTTAGTCCTCAAGCACATTTCCTCCACAACAAGACAACACTGCTCCAGGCCAACAGCTAAATCAGACCCCCCGCTGAACAGAACAAACCTCTGATTATGTCCACTGCAAAGTCACGACCGCCAGACAGAGAGGACAGAGCAGAGAGGACAGAGCCTGACTGACTATATTACCACAGAGTTACAATGTTGCCGGATTGTCACAATGTATTGGTTCAAACTGGATCTTAGTCAGGTCAAACTCTCTCAGGTGGAAACATGGCATGAAAGAGTAGTCATTAGCACAGGAAACTAAGTATGATGACAGGGGTGATTTCTGAGTAAGAGAGAGAGAGAGAGAGAGAGAGAGAGAGAGAGAGAGAGAGAGAGAGAACAGAGAGAGAACAGAGAGAGAACAGAGAGAGAACAGAGAGAGAACAGAGAGAGAACAGAGAGAGAACAGAGAGTCCCAGGTAGTAATAAGGCATCATGGCTGGGATCACCCCCCCTCTTCTCTCCTCCTCCAAGACACACCTGCTCTTTGTTAGACGCCACATAGCAGACAGTGGTGGAGAATCTAAAACACCCCTCCGGCTACTGAAAGGCACGTGGTCTTCCTCTGTGCTGGGTCTATGGTGAAACACACAGGCTCTTCGTTCTCTCTGTGTTTGTACTGTGGAATGCTGGACTGTATCATCACTGAAGTGGGTCTATGAAAGAGTAAAACCTACAGTCCTCTACATGTTCTATGTACAATAACACATTGAAGTAACTGACAATATAATTTGTCAAAAAGGATATGCACAATAGAGTGTGCAAAACGATCTAAACAACAAGTTACAATCCAAAGTACAACGTTTATACTAAGGTGACCACCCCTGATATGAGAGGAGTGGACTTTTACCTGGGTGTACTGCCCAACTTGCTGTGTGGAATCCAAGGTTAAGCTGCAAACTATTCCACTAATTAAAAAAACGATCTTCCCAGCCGCTGGCGATCGCTCACAGGAAAATTGGAGAAAAGCCAGAACCTTGAAGAAGTACCAGAAACATGTGTAGAGCACCAGCAGGAGAGAGAAAACAGTCCCACTTTGAAGCCTGGACAGCACGGTCTGCCCACAGCGCGAGTGTGTGAGGAGTGTGTGTGAGAGCTGTGTAGGAGGCCTGGCGTGCTGGAGCGGGTACTGACACACACAGGCGGGTTAGGGAGAGTCCCAGACTCTTGGGGGCTGAACCAGACACCGGAGCCCCAGCACCTGGCCATGGCCCTGCCCACCTCTAACCCCCCTTGCCTTCCCCTGGTCTGAACCTTTCCCTCCCTCCCACCCTCCACCTGATCCTAGCCTATCCACTCCCACCTCTTAACCCTGTCACCAAACACCTCCACTCAACCCCCAGACACTCTCTGCTGCTCTCTACCCAACCCCCATATACTCTCTGCTGCCCTCCACCCAACCCCCATCCACTCTCTACTGCCCTCCACCCAATCCCATCCACTCTCTGCTGCCCTCTACCCAACCCCAATCCACTCTCTGCTGCTCTCTACCCAACCCCATCCACTCTCTACTGCCCTATCTCTCTACCACTTAATCTCTCTACTGCCATATCTCTCTACCACTTAATCTCTCTCTCTCTCTCTCTCTCTCTCTCTCTCTCTCTCTCGCTCTCTCTCTCCCCAACTTCCATTCTTTCTTTTCCCCCTCTCTATCTTTCCCTCTACTCTATCATCATTCCCCAGTGTTTTGCTTGTGGTTCTATATATCCTCTATGAGTGCCTGCACTAGAAACTTCTCTTACCCTACAATCTTCTCCCCCCGCCTCTCTCTCTCTCAACGTGGCACAGGGCTGACTGCAGTCTGAGGGTAGTGGTTAGTACTGGAGCGCTCAGGGCAGAGTTCAGACACAGAACAACAACCACATAATCACAGAGTCCAAACAGAGAGAGAGAGAGATAGGGAGAGGCCGAGAGAAAAAAAAGAGAAGGAGAGATTGAGAGAAGGCAAGCTCTTCAAATCTCTCACTTCCACGGCTCCATTTTCCACCTCTCTCTCTTCCCTTGCTTCAACACACTATCTCTGTTACATACTTCTGTTTCCTCAGCCATGTGAGCTTATCTAGGACAGCTTGTTCCACTCTTCCTCTGTTGATTCAGGCTTTGTCTCTGCTGCGTGCTTGTAGATAGCGACAGCTTGAGGAAAACGTTATTCCATTACTTTAGTCAGCCACAGAGCTGATCTAACAGGGTCAATGGTAAATGCTGATATTTTTATCCCTCCTCTGATCCCGTGATAAAACCTGACAGGGAAACACACGGATGCCGCCTGCCCTGCCAGAAACGTGTGCATCAGTGCATGTGGGTAGATGTGGGTGGTGTGTGGTCAAGTCAATGTGCATGTTTTTTGATCTCATCAGGAAGCCAGTGTGCCTTTTCATTTCTTTGCCGTGTGGTGAATCCTGTGAGATATGTTGCTACACCTGCAGAGGTACAAACAGACAGAAACGTGTGTTCGCATGTTGAACAGTCGCTGAGTGTTTTTCATCTATGTGCTATAGCCTCGTGCTGATGCTTGCAATACATGCTGAGGGATTTAGCTCAAAGGCGCATTCTGTTGAAAATATGTACAAGTATGATTGTGTGTATGTGTGTCACACAAAACTGAAGTTGGAACACATGCTGAGCCATGTTGCACTGAATACATTATGTGTGTGTGCGTGCAGACTTGCATATCAGGTGTATGTGTGTGTACCACAGGAGGTTGGTGGCTCGTGGTAATGGCTGAGGCGAAATAGTGGAATGGTATCAAACACATGGTTTGTTCCAGACATTATTATGAGCAGTCCTCCCCTCAGCAGCCTCCTCTGGTGTGTATGTTTATATACATGTAGCTTCAGGCCTCCCTCCTCCCTCCCTTTCTCCCTGCTCTTCCACTGGTATGTGAGTGATGGGAGGGGCGCTGCATGTCACAACATAGCTTCACTACTGAGCACACCGTCTACCCACAGCTGACTGGATCTGACTGGATCTGTGCTCGTGTGTCTGAATAAATGTATATATTTTCTCAGACATGAGTGTCCTATAGGCCTTTACAAATGTGAATGCAGTACTAAACATACGTGTGCATTGAAGTACCTTTCCTATGAGGTAAATGATTTCACAGCCTCTGAAGCACACAGGCCTTCACTGACTCTTTAACCTGGGCCCTTATGAAGGATAACATTATTGTTTTGGTTTGGGTGGAGAGGACTGCCACGTGCCACCACACCTTACCCCTCACCTCAAATTCTTTCCCCTTTCTATTTCCTAACCAAGATCCAGGGGGAGGAGGGAGATATTAGAGTGGAAACCACACCCCTGTTCCACCCTAACGAAACACAGCTATTAACCCCAGTGGTTCATGGTTCCAATAGCACAGAGGCACACAGAAACAGACTGACTGGCTCTGTGGTGTATGGGCAGCAGGCAGCAGGCAGCAGGCAGCAGGCTGAACGGTGGCCATACTGTAGCTCCACACAGCCAGCCACATTAATCAACACTTCCTTTCCCAGCCGGGCAAACACTGTGGAGACGGTTGCCATGGCAATGAAAGGCCGGCTAGCAGGAAGCGGACACACCTAAGGGATCGATGTGTGTTTGTGACTGGCCCAGGGTCTGGTCTTACTATCGTAGCTGAGGTTCAGTACAAGTAGATGTAGATGTGGCAAACTGTAGATAACACATACAAATGCATATTGTCTTGTCTGCATTAATAAGTTATGCACCCTACCTCCAGCCTTCTTAAAAGCCCAGCTGTTTTGGAGGATCTTCTGAAGCTCTCTCAGAGGACCCCAAACCCATCCATGCCAGCCACCACCCCTCTTCCCCTCCGTCTGGCTGGGCTGTGGGTGGCCTGAGTGGATGTCTTAAAATGTAACATGTTAGAAGCCCCCTCCTCTCCTCTCCCACCAGACACTCCAATCCTCAATAAAGACATGTCTTCGTCCTCTCACAGTATCCTGAATCTGTGTATCCCAATGACATTCCCATATTGGGAAATAGCAGAAGTGCTCCGGATGTTGGAATTCATACAGGAAATAAGCTTGTTTCAGTCCAACCCTCGTCTCTGCTCTGATATCTCTCCTCCGAGCTCAGTCAGGATTACACGGCTATTTCCAGTTCCTTATCTACGTAGGGACATCATAATTCCATGGCCTAGTATACGGTCCGCAAACTGTAGGTGTTATCAGTAGGCCCTGTGTCACTAAACCTTATACAAACCAAGTGTGTATGTGTGTGTATTTGTGTGTGTGCATGTATGTGTGTGTGTGTGTGTGTGTGTGTGTGTGTGTGTGTGTGTGTGTGTGTGTGTGTGTGTGTGTGTGTGTGTGTGTGTGTGTGTGTGTGTGTGTGTGTGTGTGTGTGTGTGTGTGTGCGTGAGTGTGTGTTTGTGCCATCTATAACTATAACCACTGCTATTCTCTACAGTACTCTGACATTCCCTACTCGGTCCCTTATCCCAGAGAGAGAGAGTTAGGTGGAAGGAGGGAGGGAGACTTCCCCCATAGAAGGCCTGTGGAATACCCTTGAGCTGACC
Organism: Oncorhynchus kisutch; assembly: GCF_002021735.2. Classification (NCBI taxonomy): domain Eukaryota; kingdom Metazoa; phylum Chordata; class Actinopteri; order Salmoniformes; family Salmonidae; genus Oncorhynchus; species Oncorhynchus kisutch. Next base: position 33,650,394 of record NC_034191.2, read on the forward strand.
TTCCTGCTTCACAGAGAACACAGGTAATGAATATTGACACAAGCGGATGACCCATACTGTAGATACAGCATGGTACTGGAGATACCATGTTTGACCCTTTCTCCCTTTCTGTCATCCCCCTCTCCCTCCCACCCCCCCACCCCCCCCCCCCCACCCCACATTCCAGACATGCCTTAGGGAGATAGAGGCCTCCAGGACAGTCACACAACAACAGCAGCAGCAGCTATTGTCTGTCAGGACCGAGAGGAGTGGCTTGGGTGTTAGCATGCCGAAGGAGCCTCACTGCTCTCCTCCTCTCTCTCAGACACACACACACACACACACACACACACACACACACACACACACACACACACACACACACACACACACACACACACACACACACACACACACACATGCAACAGACAAATAGACAAACTCAAGCAGACACACATTTAAACAAGAGTGACTCAAAAGTGCTGACCTCAATAGGCAACAAACAGTGTGTGTGTCAGATTTGACAAGATTCCAGCCTACTCTATAACCACATCTCTCCAGCCCTCTTCACACCTAACCACAAGCTGACAATCAACTATAAAACATTCATCAGAAGCAACATTCTCTATGCCTGGTTGTTGTCATGTAAAAAACAACTCCAATATGTAGCCTGTCAACCTGCCAGTGCCAGACCTGGATGTGGCTTGTGGATCTGAAATCCTGCAGCAGTGAGTCATATGACACTGCAACAGCACCCTCTGCTGGGCGAAACACAAAATCACTAAAACAAATGATCCATCTAATGTCTTGTCTTGTTTCCTGCCACATCCTTATACTCACAGGCCGTAGACCAGGGGAGGACAACAGGGGCTTCAGTGTTTTATTTTGCTCCAACACACCTGATTAAACATAATCAACTAATCAGGATCTTCAATTTAGCTGTGTTAGTGCTGGTCCCTCCCAGACTGGAGTTGCCCAGCCCTGCAGTGTTTTACCATGCTCCTCCAGCCCTGTTGTGTTTTACCATGCTCCTCCAGCCCTGCAGTGTTTTACCATGCTCCTCCAGCCCTGCAGTGTTTTACCATGCTCCTCCAGCCCTGTTGTGTTTTACCATGCTCCTCCAGCCCTGTTGTGTTTTACCATGCTCCTCCAGCCCTGTTGTGTTTTACCATGCTCCTCCAGCCCTGTTGTGTTTTACCATGCTCCTCCAGCCCTGCAGTGTTTTACCATGCTCCTCCAGCCCTGTTGTGTTTTACCATGTTCCTCCAGCCCTGTTGTGTTTTACCATGCTCCTCCAGCCCTGCAGTGTTTTACCATGCTCCTCCAGCCCTGTTGTGTTTTACCATGCTCCTCCAGCCCTGTTGTGTTTTACCATGCTCCTCCAGCCCTGTTGTGTTTTACCATGCTCCTCCAGCCCTGTTGTGTTTTACCATGCTCCTCCAGCCCTGTTGTGTTTTACCATGCTCCTCCAGCCCTGTTGTGTTTTACCATGCTCCTCCAGCTGCAGTGTTTTACCATGCTCCTCCAGCCCTGCAGTGTTTTACCATGCTCCTCCAGCCCTGTTGTGTTTTACCATGCTCCTCCAGCCCTGCAGTGTTTTCCCATGCTCCTCCAGCCCTGTTGTGCTTTACCATGCTCCTCCAGCTGCAGTGTTTTACCATGCTCCTCCAGCCCTGTTGTGTTTTACCATGCTCCTCCAGCCCTGTTGTGTTTTACCATGCTCCTCCAGCTGCAGTGTTTTACCATGCTCCTCCAGCCCTGCAGTGTTTTCCCATGCTCCTCCAGCCCTGTTGTGTTTTACCATGCTACTCCAGCCCTGTTGTGTTTTACCATGTTCCTCCAGCCCTGTTGTGTTTTACCATGCTCCTCCAGCCCTGTTGTGTTTTACCATGTTCCTCCAGCCCTGTTGTGTTTTACCATGTTCCTCCAGCCCTGTTGTGTTTTACCATGCTCCTCCAGCTGCAGTGTTTTACCATGCTCCTCCAGCCCTGTTGTGTTTTACCATGCTCCTCCAGCTGCAGTGTTTTACCATGCTCCTCCAGCCCTGTAGATTGACTGGGAGCTGAGAAGGAGTCAGGACTCAATGCAGCAGCACACAGCTGGAAGCAGCACATAGCTAGCAGCAGCACATACTGTAGCTGGCAGCAGCAGCACACCGGTGGCTGCAGCACATAGCTAGCAGCAGCACATACTGTAGCTGGCAGCAGCACACAGCTAGCAGCAGCACACAGCTGGCAGTAGCACATAGCTGGCAGTAGCACATAGCTAGCAGCAGCACACAGCTAGCAGCAGCACACAGCTAGCAGCAGCACATAGCTTAGTGCCACATTACCCCACTAATCTCTCCTTATCCCAGCATTCCTGCACACATATAATATTCCCCAAGTCCACCTGACACAGATAACTGTCGGATTACCGCATGACGCAATCCTCAGGGATCACAGAGAAAGCAGGAAAACAAGACAGTGAGCATGTTCAACAACCCCCACACACACAGCAGGGTGGGAGTCCTTTAGAACCTGGAGTCTGGAGATATATTGTGCTGTTACAATTATTGCCCGTATAAATACCAGCTTTCTACTATCTGTGAAACCAACAATAGCACAGGCCCAGTGACCCACAACCTCTTTCCATGTCTGAGGGATTTTCACGCACCACTTCATACAATATCTGGCTTGATTTGTCCCACCATGACTGACATCCTCACAACTGACACGCTTCCATGCTTCATCCTACACCATCCACCACCATGACTGACATCCTCACAACTGACACGCGTCCATGCTTCATCCTACACCATCCAACACCAAGTCACAGAAATCGCAAACACACACAGACATGCCTGCATACATACACACAGACAAACGTCTCCACTCACTGAGGTGTAGGCGGTCTTTCCCAGGCTGTGGTTGTGATTGAGGTTCTGATTCTCCTGCTCTCTGCTCTGCAGCCCCGCCAGGTGTCTCTCCAGAGCTGCCCAGTCCATGGTGGGCAGGGACTCTTCCTCCACAATCTCCTCCTCTCTGTATCCCCCCATCCGTCCTCCTATTCCTCCTCCTCCACCACCAACACCCCCTCCTCCAACGCCGCCCCTGACCCGGCTGGAGCGCCTGTGGCTGGGCTTGGTGGCCCCTGTGCCCCTGGGTACTGGCCTGGTAGGGGAGTGGGGCAGGATCAGGTTGCCATTCTGTTTCAGTTCCTCAGGCACGGCAGCAGCAAAGGTGGCTGTGTGTCCACTGTGAGTAGGAAGGGGTGGAGGCTTCACATCCTGGAACTCCTCGGCCAGGCTGCGGCTGTTCACTGGCTTCCTGAAGCCTCCGCCTGGCGCACCTACCACAACCCCACCCTCCTCCTGGCCAGGGGCCTGCTGGGAGCTGTAGTCGTCCCCGTACTCGCTCTTCCACTCCTCAATCACCTTCTTCTTGTACTCCTGGTAGTCCTCATCCTCCTCATAGTCCTCATCCTCCAGGGTTGCCAGATCCAGGGAGGGAGAGGATTTGTAGTCCCCTTCTAAGGTTGCCAGTTCCAGGGATGGGGAGGACTTGTAGTCCTCCAGGCATGCCAGGTCTAAGGAGGGAGAACAGGGTGTCACCTTGTTGGAGTTGGACTCGGAGCTGGAGCGACTGGAGGCGTCGCTCCCCAAGTCCATGCCATCCTCCCGGTAGTCCTGCAGTGGAGAGAGAAACAGGGATGGAGAGAAAGAGATATAAATAGAGGTAAGAAACAATGAGGTTGAAAAGAGAAATGATGATATTGAGATAAAGATAGAGGTTGAAAGAGAGAGAGAGAGGAAGAGAGGGACACAAACAGAGAATTTAGGGAAGTGTGCATACAGAGATTACTGTTGTGGTTTGAGACAACCACAGAACACTTCCTGCCCCGGTAGAACTTCCTTCCTCTACATTAATTTCCTTGGCACCGTTTCAGTCCCTCTCTGACGCACTTTCTCCTCTCCTCGCAGACACACTCTCTCCTCTCTGAGACAACCTCTCCTCTCCTCTCTGAGACAACCTCTCCTCTCCTCCCTGAGACAACCTCTCCTCCCAGACACACTCTCCTCTCCTCCCTGAGACAACCACTCCCCTCCTCCCTGAGACAACCTCTCTTCTCCTCCCTGAGACAACCTCTCCTCCCAGACACACTCTCTCCTCTCTGAGACAACCTCTCCTGCCAGACACACTCTCTCTCTCCTCCCTGAGACAACCTCTCCTCTCCTCCCTGAGACAACCTCTCCTCCCAGACACACTCTCTCCTCTCTGAGACAACCTCTCCTCCCAGACACACTCTCTCCTCTCCTCCCTGAGACAACCTCTCCTCCCAGACACACTCTCTCCTCTCTGAGACAACCTCTCCTCCCAGACACACTCTCTCCTCTCTGAGATAACCTCTCCTCCCAGACACACTCTCTCCTCTCCTCCCTGAGACAACCTCTCCCCCCAGACACACTCTCTCCTCTCTGAGACAACCTCTCCTCCGAAACACACTCTCTCCTCTCTGAGACAACCTCTCCTCCCAGACACACTCTCTCCTCTCCTCCCTGAGACAACCTCTCCTCTCAGACACACTCTCTCCTCTCCTCTCTGAGACAACCTCTCTTCCCAGACACACTCTCTCGTCTATGAGACAACCTCTCCTCCCAGACACGCTCTCCTCTCCTCCCTGAGACAACCTCTCTTCCCAGACACACTCTCTCCTCTCTGAGACAACCTCTCCTCCCAGACACACTCTCTCCTCTCCTCCCTGAGACAACCTCTCCTCCCAGACACACTCTCTCCTCTCTGAGACAACCTCTCCTCCCAGACACACTCTCTCCTCTCCTCCCTGAGACAACCTCTACTCCCTGAGACAACCTCTCCTCTCCTCCTGGACACAATCTCTCCTCTCTGAGACAACCTCTCCTCTCCTCCCAGATACACTCTCTCCTCTCCTCCCTGAGACAACCTCTCCTCTCCTCCCAGATACACTCTCTTCTCTCCTCCCGGACACAATCTCTCCTCCCTGAGACAACCTCTCCTCTCATCCCAGACCCACTCTCTCCTCCCAGACACACTCTCTCTCCTCCCAGACCCACTCTCTCCTCCTTTTTGTTCATATCTGAGGTTTGCATTGTAACAGCTGAGCCAGAGAGAGAGAGAGCAGTGATTTCTCCCATCATCACACGTATCACATAGTTTCCCATTTCCGATTGTTAATCAGAGGCAGATGCTGTCACAATGTATTTCCTTATCTGTGTCTTTGGCAAAGTCTTCCCAACAATAATGGTCAATGTGAGGAATACCAATCTCTTTCTCCAATCGTCCCGAGGTGAATGCCACTGCCATGGCTTTATATATAACATGCACTGCAGTGGCTGTGAGTGACTTAAACGGATGAGTCCAGGGTGGCTGTCTGACCTTGACTGTCTGCAGTGTGAGGCTACAGTGTGTGTTGCTGTTGTTGCCCAGTGCCAGAGCAATCACTGTCTGATTGATTACCAACTTAATGAAAATGCCCACCTTGTTTATGGGCCTCCACAAATCTCAGCGTGACCTGAACCTCTTTGAGTGTTTTCACCTCTTATTTTCAGCGGCCGCATTAACATAGCGCCTGGCATCACTTTTAAAAGTTAATGAAAAACAAGCAGCAGCAATTTATTCAAAGTCACAACTGGAAAAACTCATTGTTATGCATCCAACACACTAAGACTGATTGATTGATGATGTTTATTGTCCTTCATTTTTCTTGTGGCCTGTTCATTTTGAAATACACCAAAGAATGGAGTTCACAAAGTGTTGATGAAATGATTGCAATACATTTGAATACAAAAATGGAAAACCCTGACATTAAAAACAATCAGTACAACCACCAACAGAGACAAGCACCTCAACAGTAACCCTTTTTTCCCACCAACCACATTCTGGAAGACTTATCTTAAAGGGATACTTAGCATGCTAGTAGATACCCATAGACTTCCAAGAATTGCGCTAACGCTAGTTAGCATTGGCTGGGGAAACGACCTCTTAACTTCCTTCATACTGGACACAGAGACATAAACATGGTATCCACTAGTTAATAGTTAAGGGCTGCTTATAACTATGTAATAACGGTTAATATGCAGTGTATAAGCAGACCTGCAGATGAAATGATACCAGCACCTAATCTATACACAGCACACCTAACTTTATGTCTGTGTCATCACTGATGTTAGTCGCCAGTTGAATTCATCTACCCAGTGATTCAAAACTGTGACTCAACTCCTTAGAGAGGTTCAATTTACTGACGCAGTGTAACTATACAGAACACAACTTCATTCAGACCTAATGAACCTTTTTCTTATGGAACATGGACCGTTGTTCCATCCAGAGACTTGGATTTAAAAACAATTTCAGTATCTTTATAATTCTTTGCTCATTCTAGGCAATAACCATACAATCTCTTTACAGTAAAGATCCTTGTTTGATAGATTGTTCTAATCCTTTCTGACACCCCCTCCCTACATCCACCGGGACTGCTATTTCATTTCTTCTCCCAGACCCAGACAAACCAGTATAATCTGGGGGGGGGGGGGGGGGGTCAGGCTGGCAACAGTCGAGCTGTAGGCAATAGTGGCTCACTGTAACTCACACTCTCGCAAAATGGCAATGTTTCGTTACATTGATTTTATATTGTGAATGCGGACTATTTTAACAAGGACAACATCTGAAAAGGGGGTTGACACAACGGTTGATAGCTTGCACCTCGTGTCAATGTCGTAGTAGGCTAGTTGACATCTAGGCGGGGGGACATATGCGCGCATCCTGCACCTCGCCCCATATACCCGAGTCCAGTCACGTTTATGATTAAGATTCGAGATCAGAATGTTGTGTAGGCTACATGTGACACATCGCCTACACGAGGTCACGAATCCATGCGCAGGCGTTTAAAGAGTGGTGCGCGTTCGTTACAATGTGGCTACGATGATCCATCCGGTTGCTTTTATTCGAAAGTCTGCCTGCCATTCCAAGATTATTCAAAAACGATTATATTAGCCTACTCTGTACATTATAACTAAGAAGCTAGATAAGGGATCATGGCGTGTTTCCTTTAGCTCCAGCCATTAAAGTAGGCTACCACTTTAGCCTATAGTGGGGAAGCCGTGGGAATCCGTTTTAAATCTCAACCTGCGAGTCGTTAAAAGGGCAACGGCTCAATTGGTGGGAATGAGTGTAGCCTGTATAATTCTAAAAAGAATAGAACAGCTCTAGGCCTATCAAACACGTTGGAATTAAAGTGACGCTTCCAGCTCCTGTATTATCATATTAATACAATGTTTGGCGTCGGTTCATTTGAGTCCGTGTAAAATGTGTAGCCTTATTATTTAAAGTGATTCAGAAGGAGAAAAATCCCGTCAAGACATCCGGGCGGGGGAGCGGTGGGCCCCGCTTTGGTTCATCCTCTCTCCGATTAACCTCGTAGCCTACACTGGGTGGATTTGGCCGTACAATCCATGCAAATTGCCAGCTGCGCGGAACCCCACCCCGACAGCAAGGCGGGTGTTTTGGGTTTAATTCGTGTCTTGGAGGGGACACTGGCCACAATAATAAACCCCTGTCGTTTTAATGTACTTTTGAATAAGCTACAAAACCAGTTTGCACTTGCTTATTAGGCTAAATGGTCATTACATTTAACGCCCATGCCTCATGGTGTCATTTAGGCTACCCAAACCTCTGCTCTGTGCAATAGCCTACCCGCTGTGGTAAAGTGTGTTCAGTCGATGCCAATTAATACAAACCTTTAATGCAGGTGATTACTGTATCAACTTCATAAACAGATAGAGCGCAAATAGCCATCTGCAGAGTCATTCATCCTCAAATGATGTAATGTTCCCAAAAAAGTAACAGAAAAATCTCATATCCCCCGGCAACAGCGGTGACAGTACCATCCAATTTCACAACGCAGATGACAACCAAAATAACGAGTCCACACTGACGATAGAGTTCCTATCAATAGACCACACTGCACTACATATCAATAAACAATGTATACCCCTCCATGGTTAGGCTGATATAGGCTATTGAATAAGACAGCCGATATCCTATAATAAACCAGCTCAAGCACCGACTGTACTAATGATAGTCTACTAACCTGCAAACGCCCTATATTAAAATGTCTGAATGACAGAAAACAGCCTATTCTAAATAAATCTAGTATGACCGATGACCTATAGAAGACCTAAATTAAGGTAACGCAAATAGCCCAGCCTATGGGTTGAATAGTCATAACAACAAACGCAGCACCAATACTTACTGTCATTTTCTCTGTAAGATCTCTTGTCTCAAGACATTTTAAAGTCAATACCAGTCAACAATTGGGTCTTTATTTGTCAGTACACTCGGGAGATGGTGAGGATATTATCCGCTACCCGGAGATATTAGAGAAAGCCGGTAGATTGTTGAGAGCGTATGCCAGTCCAGTCATTGCTCTGTGTGTATCCGCCGCGGAGCCCAACCCTTGAGCCCTCCCGAGAATGAGTTTAAAAAAAAAGACACGTTAAAATAGATGAGTTAAAAAAGAATTGCGCGCTCCCAGATCGCCTCTCCTCTCTTCTTTCCCGGTACAGACGTCAAACGTCGCTTCTACTGTTCAGCGCATGCACACACAAACTCACAGAGTGATTGGCGAGAGAATGTGAATGTGTCTCTCTCCGCGCGTTTTTGTCGTCCGCACAAGTCAGCCTCGCACGTATCTCTGCTTTCCAGTGCATTCAACTTAACGCTCACACACAAGCAAAGAAGCTCCCTGCCACAGCGGCGTCTCAACTTCTCCAGCGCTCTATCCCAGCAGGCTGCTCTGAGGACAAACTGACGACAGAACAGTAGCCCTGCCTTCTGCACTCACTGACCTTGCGAATGGTATATTGAGGGAAAGAGCCAGAGAGAAAAATATAGGCAGAGAGAGAGAGAGAGAGAGAGAGAGAGAGAGAGAGAGAGAGAGAGAGAGAGAGAGAGAGAGAGAGAGAGAGAGAGCGGAGAGATGAGAAAGAAAGAGCCCAACACTATATCTAGTTGAATAATTGAAGATGCCCTGGTGCTCTGAATAGGTTTGGAACAGTTTCTGTCACACTGTGAATACATAAGCTATAAGCAGCCTTGGACATCTCAAGGATACTGCTGTCATGTCCTTTGTAACTGAAGTGCTGTGTTGAGGATCATAAAGATAGATCTAGTCTTCTGGACAGACCCGTGTTTTGGCCCAGAGGGTTGTGGTCTGTTTAGTCTCAGTCTTTTGCCAGACTGCCATGCAGTAGGGTGGCACTGGGCAGCACAGTCCACAGAATTCATTGGCTGTCTTAAATCACACCCCATTCCATATAGTGCTCTACTTTTGGCTAGAGTCCTCTGACATCTCATTCTCCATCTCACTTTTGGCCAAAGCCTATTCTCCATATAGTGCACTACCTCTATCCAAAAGTAGTAAAGAACATCCACTGGGCAAAAACTGGTTGAATCAATATTATTTCCAAGTCCTTTTAATCCCAGAAATCAATGTGATGACGTTGAATCAACGTGGGAAACTAATTGGTTTTGCAAAAAAATCATCAACGTAAAGGGCATTTTGTCTTTTTTTCACCCATCTTTTAACCTTAATCCAATGACATGGTGAAATGTTTTGTTGATTTCACATTGAGTTCACAAGTCGTAGTTGAACTGATGTCTGTGCTCAGTGGGTAAAATGTCACCTGAGATTTACCACTGTTGAATGCACACATGGACAGCTGCACTCACAGGGTTGAGACAGGGTTAACACAAACATGTTATTCCTCTGACATGTTTTATGATTGGAACTGGTAATATACACTGAACAAAAATATAAACGCGACATGTAAAGTGTTGGTCCCATGGTTCATGAGCTGAAAAAAAAATCCAACACATTTTCCATACGCACAAAAAGCTTATTTCTTTCAAATGTTGGGGAAAAAGGTATTTACATTCCTGTTAGTGAGAATTTATCCTTTGCCAAGATAATCCATCCACCTGACAGATGTGGCATCTCATGAAGCTGATTTCAACTGCATAATTATTACACAGGTGCACCTTGTGCTGGGGACACTAAAAGGCCACTTTAAAATGTGCAGTTTTGTCACACAACACAATGCCATTGATGTCTCAAGTTTTGAGGGAGTGTGCAATTGGCATGCTGACTGCAGGAATGTCCACCAGAGCTGTTGCCAGAGAATTGAAATGAACATTGTTTTAGAAAATTTGGCAGTACGTCCAACCGACCTCACAATCGCAGACCACGTGTAACCATGCCAGCCCAGAAGCTCCACATCAGACTTCTTCACCTGCGGGATCATCTGTGGAGGTTCAGGGGGGATGCTGAGGAGTATTTATGTCTGTAATAAAGCCCTTTTGTGGGGGAAAACTCATTGTGGGTGAGCCTGGCTGCACCTCTGCCCAGTCATGTGAAATCCATAGATTAGGGCCTAATTCATGTATTTCAATTGACTGATTTCCTTATATTAACCGTAAGTCAGTCAAATCTTAAAAATTGTTGCATGTTGTGTTTATCATTTTGTTCAGTACAGCATTTTCAGACATGGGTATCAAATTAAGACTCAGAGCATTACAACCACCTATAACACACATATGCTGCACGGCCCAGATTTAAACCTGTAAACATAGTTTATTGGAGGAGGATGGGAGCGGAGTGCAGATATATAAATATATAATAGCAGCACAAAGGATTACGTCCTGGTAATGAAAGAGCACTACTTCAAAGACCCCTCACTGAGACACTCTCCTCGCTACAGAGGGGACACCACCATCAGGGATCTCCCCAAAGAGAGATGCAGCGGGGGCCCTATCGCTATCTCCCCCTCACACCCCCCCCATTCCCATATTTCCCGCTTCCCCCACTTCTCATCAGACAGATCCCCCAAACGTCAATTGGTCACAGAGGCAGTGAGCTACCAGATAGTTAAATGCCTTTAGGGAAGCTGGGACACTTTTGGGTTCCTCATCTAGTGAGGAACGTGATGTGGGTGAGTTAACAGTCTCACCAGGCAATTAGCTTGTCAACAGGAGGCTAATCTAGTGTGTTTTAGTCCTCTACGTACCCCCCCCCCCCAACACTTACAACCCCACACCCTCAGCTGCGATACCCAACCTTCTTGAAGTTCCTTTATTACCTCCCTTCAAGTAAAGGCCATAGCAATTATTTGATCCAAAATGCCTCTCTGCCCTTTACAAATTGGACCAGAAAACATCTGTGAAGCGTCAGAGAAGATGTTCAACGACATGATAGAGATGTCCATGTCAGTTCACTCAGAAGGCTTTTGATCGATGTCTTCAACCAATCTTCAAAAGAAGACCGTACTGCAGATGACTTTTACTGTACTTTTTTGATTTAGGACAGGCGGTCAAAGGAAGTTCACCAGTCAACATCACACAGTACGGCTCACCCCAGGCACCTCAACCCTGTTGTGTTTCTATCACTGTGCCCTGCCTCACCCGTCATATGGGCGCTCGGAGGGGCACAGAATTCATCCCAGATCTACCTGGAACTGCCTATCTGCCAATCACCCAGAGCTGGGCTGCATGGTGAAACTATCTATCTGACAGATATCACTGAGGTCCTATTACTGACAGAGAGATAAGGGCTAGAAAAAAAACACTTTCAGGTAATACTCGGAAAAACAGAGAACATATTCATTCCTCTGCTTATATCCGTCTCACAGGCGTTTAAAAAACAGACCGCCTGACAGTCGTTGAGAAATGGAAGCTGTCCGCCTCGTCAGGAACTCACCCACTCTGACGGAGGAACACAGACAGTGACCTTGGAGGCTTCCACACAGGGAGAACAGTCTCCCTTTCTCTCTCTCTCTCTCTCTCTCTCTCTCTCTCTCTCTCTCTCTCTCTCTCTCTCTCTCTCTCTCTCTCTCTCTCTCTCTCTCTCTCTCTCTCTCTCTCTCTCTCTCTCTCTCTCTCTCTCTCTCTCTCTCTCTCTCTCTCTCTCTCTCTCTCTCTCTCTCTCTCTCTCTCTCTCTCTTTTTTCTCTTTCATGTCAGAAGAGCAGGAATAAAAAGAAACCCCTTGAAGTAAGACGAGTTGAACCACACAACAGACACTGAACCGTCAAAAACAGGACTGGACATGGCTGTGGTACAACCCTCAAGCCTTGAGTGGGGAAATAACCTGTTAGGTTAGGAGACACTAAATCCCACATGGGGACTCTAAAAACCCTCTCCTCTCAGGTCACAATCTCCTGCCATGTCTTGTTAGGCGGATGGCTAAAAAAAATCCAGACCCGAGACTGCTACAGAGCAACAGTCCCCAGATACCAACTACCTCTACCCCAAGATACCAAATACCAAAACCCTGTGGGAGCATTGGGAGAGGGAGGCAGGCTGTCATTGATGAATGTCAGATGTCCACAATGGAGATCTGATCTTTGACTGGCTAAACGACTCACTGGTACTGAACATCAACAGGGTATTTGAAAGACAGTTATTCCGCCTAACCATGTGACAATTGCCTCTGTGTTAAAACCATGTGAGTTTAGAGAAAGCGGGTAGGGTTGTGTGTGTGTGTGTGTTTCATGCAGGATGGGTTAGCTGAGGAAAGCTGCTTACATTTAGGTTGATGATTAACACCTGATTCTATCATTGTACCATTTGATATGATGAACAACGTTAGCCGTTAACGAAGTGTGAAATGAGTTGCTTGAAAAACATAAAGTGGCATATTTTTTCCCTGAACAGTGTAGAAAGCCATTCATTAGATTCATTAAGATGACAAGCACATCAGACTCCAAACAGGAGCCTATCTGCGGAGGGTTCTTTCCTGGGTGAAATATAATTGGAATGCTGAGTTTGTGTAATATGTCTTTGTTTTAATAGGAGTGAATCAGTCACCCAGCCGCAGTGCTCCACATCTATCTTGTGTCTGCAGACCTTATAAACCCTTAACAGAATGGCCACATCTATCTGCAGTTCTGCACTGCCACCAGCCTACAGACGACAGACAGGAGATAATATGAAAGGAGTAGAATTCATGTGGAATGATGGTGTTGATGGAAGAAGGATCTTAATTCAAAATAAATGGCACATTTTCATTTTTGAATTGGAATTTCAGTTTATCTCCTCAATTGACTGAATGGAAATAGAATTGACATTTACCCTGCCCCGTAAGGATACAGCCAGTGAAGTTTGAGAGAGTTTGCTCATTAACTTCATGAGTTATAATTCTAAGTTGTGACCTGAGTCATCAGTGTGACAGGAGAGATCAGGATCGGCGTAGGAGCAGAAGATGGAAGCCCACTTCAGGCTGATTACATCAAACTGAAGGCTACTGCTAATTAGAGGGAAGGCAGGGGATGGTAATTAACTAAAGTAGCCAAGCCAGGAGAGGCCTCCTGTGGGAGGGGGAGAAATATAGGCCCGGGTCTGCATGGTCCCTCAGGCCCTTTAACCCTGTACCAAAGTGGAGAGAACTCAACGTTTTATTGTTAGGGTCCTGATACTTCTCAGTTTAACATCCTCTCGCCCGCCTCTCTCTCCTTCCCTCTCTCCCTGTCTCTCTTACAGACGTCATAGTTAGAATATACAGAATAGTATCAAAATTATTTCTTCAAAAGGCTGAGACTCACTCTCACTCTATCAACTAGGGTTGCAAAGGGAGAGTTTATTACTGGAAACTTTGAAAGTTTAATAGTAAACTACCAGAATATTGGTATCTTTCAAAGATTTTATGTAATCTATCACAAGACATCTAGTGGCCCATTTGGGTATTTCAGATTATCACAGGTGTCGGTAATCATCTCTCGCCCTTCTGCGTGGCCTTAACACATGTAAAATATATGAAATATTTAAATAAAATGATTTTAAAATAAAAAAAAAGTATGACAAAGCTGTAAAATATAAATATAAACCATACATTTAGTGAATACCATTGGTGTTTAATATGAAGGTTTCAGCATGAAATATCCTTTATATATTATTTTACTAACTTTTAATTTATTGACTATGTCAATATGTATTTGTTGTCAATCTTTTGGCGTCAAACTGGTGGAAGCTGTGAAAGAAGTCAATAGTTGGAAGAGTTGCAGAGTTAATAAAAATAATGCCATTGTTGATTAGATGCTTTTTTCAGTAATTATTTTCCCTTGAACAATGTGGTCTAGTAGAAACTCATGGACAATATGGACTCCAATATAATAAATGAATACTATATATATGAATATATTTTTTCAAGTTATTCAAGTATAAATGACCAAAGTTCCGATAAGATTGCCAAAGATTTTCTGTTAATTACCAAAATTACTGAAGGTTCCATGAACTTTGGTAAATTACCGGTAGCTTTGCAACCCTAATCTCAACAGCTACACATTTATATTGCCATAGCTTCTCTCTTGAGATCCTTCTCTTTTCTGCAACAAGGCATAAAAAACAGCTAGCCCAGCAGTTAAAGGACTAGTTCACTATTTTACAACTTGATGTTAGATGGTTCCTTACCCTGAAAGTCGTCTATGGACCAGGACAAACTGTTGGTTCATGGTTCAATTTTCTTTAAAACGGCCATTACAAACTTCAGCTAACTTTAGCCACCACTACCTAAAAATCTATTGAAGTCACAGTGGCATGTGAGCATGTTTTGAAAAATGTTCAAATCAACTGAAATCAATTACATATTTGATTTGATGTTACGTAAAGGTGATTTGGCCATAAAAAAATACATGCTCACATGCCCCCCATCACTTCCATAGATTCTTTGCTAGCGGTGGCTAAAGTTAGTAATGGTTGTATAAAGGGAACGGAACCATGGATTCCAGTTTCTCCTGGCCATAGAATACTTTCTGGGTGAGAAACCATCTAACATCAAGTTGTAAAATAGTGATCTAGTCCTTTAAGTCAGAGAGAAACTGTGAGACTCAGACTGTGTCTGGTCCCTCAGCTGGCTGGACTGGCACACCTCAATGCCCATCTCTGTCTCTCTGCCCTGTCAGCACTACAGATAACGAGGGACACAGTTGCCTGCCCGACATACACACAATTTATTGCCCACACCAAATTGGAACACGTCTCAGGTGCTTTAAGCATGCAACGCTCCTGCTATTCCCCACCTTCGCCGTAAATGACTAAATGCAGAGATCCGCAGGGGGAGAGGAGTTGATTTAGAGAGGGAATAAAAAGATGGAGAGAGAAAGAGAATCATGGAGGGGAGGGGGAGAGGAAGGCAGTGTGTCTGCGACTGAGGTGTGTTGTTGCTCCAAGTTGAAATTGCCCCACTGAACACAGGTCTGAACACAGATTACCCTCCCAACAATCCTAACCTGAACCATTAGAGGGTTAAACACAGTTGACTTCAGATCAGATCACAGGTGACAACTCCATTACACCTGAGTGTGTGGAGTAGGTGACAGGCTGTAGACAAGGTTTGTGCGACATCATGACGACAGCAGGGGACCTGGAAGGTGGCAGAACGCTGTCCAGACCAATTATTCATTGTTCGGAGTCACCAGACACCACTCTGTCCCGCTTCACATACTCACACAAATCCTCATAACTCAACAACACATCTGACAGACGGACTGAGAGAGGAAGAGGAGAGAAGCGAGATGGAGGGAAGAGAGAGAGAGGAGGGGGGGGGATAGAAAATGAGAGGGAAATAAGGAGAGCTTGGGAAGACAAGAAAGAGAGGGAGGAAGAATATGAGCAAGAGAGAGAGGAAGAATATGAGCGAGAGAGAGAGAGAGAGAGAGAGAGAGAGAGAGAGAGAGAGAGAGAGAGAGAGAGAGAGAGAGGAAGACTGTATCTGGGTTCTTGGCTATAAGTCACATAATGACAACAGAGGGCTAGGGGGATGATTGCATTATGAGCTCTGCATCTACCCTCAATCATCATGCATATTCACATATTCATTGATGCTTATGTTATTGTACTGTATTACAGTAGGTGCATGCAAGACAGCAGAATAGCAATGAGACCAATAAAGCACCACAGTATGAGTCATAATACACATAAAACCAAGCAGTTTAAATAGGGAAATGGTCCCAGTCGTTTTTCCACCATACATTTTTCCCATAGAGGATTTTAGAAACACTTAAAATAAGGGCTGTTTTTTGTGTAGGCTCACCCTGCGTTATGTTAAGATCTCTCTGGGAGACGGTGACTTTTAGCAATACAGTGGCAAGGACAAGTATGTGATCCCTTTGGAATTGACCTGGATTTCTGCATAGATTGGTAGAATTGTTTGTGTGTTATTAGATGAAGCACACCATGTTGGCCTATTGTTGTGACTAAGATAAAGATCAGATCAAATTGTATGAGTAATTTATGCAGAACTCCAGGTAATTCCAAAGGGTTCACATACTTTGTCGTGCCACTGTAATATTCAATATATTCATCTGTATTATGACCTCCACTTTGGGGCACTATGCAGCCTGAAATGAAGATCCATCAAAAGCAACACGCAACAGATAAGAACCCCTAAAGGACTTGTATTATATGTTCTTTTCAGATCTCTGCATTCGCCTTTAGTCCTGATAGGTACTGAAGACAGGCAGCAAACGTGTGCCGCTTCGAGGTGTACAGCAACTGTTTGCGATGTGAGGGAGCACTTTAAGTTTAAGCAATTCAGGAGAGAGAGAGAGAGAGAGGGAAAAAAAGATGAGGTGAGCGCTAGTGAGTAGAACAAACGCATTTAGAGAAACGGCACTCAAGTCCTTTCGCAAGACCGATGGGATGTCGGGGAAGAAATTAAACGTCGCACTTCACGGAGGGAGACAATGGGAAATTGTCTTTTAGGTTTTTGAAGAAAAAAAAGACACAACAAGGATGGAGGGTGACTTTCGCTGTCAAATGCCGTTTTGGAGAACTCCGTGGACTACATCTGACACTTGAAGTGGATTATGAAGTACAACAGGGATGATTAGACTTAATCCATTCATGAAAAGCCATACCGATATAGAGCAAAGACTACAGAATGGAGGGCTTGATTGAATTAAAGAGGGTTTGGTTTGACAAACACAGGTAGGAACAACTAATTACACTCCATTGTAAAGTGCCTATAATACACTGAGTGCACAAAACATTATGGACACCTGCTCTATACATGACATAGACTGACCAGGTGAATCCAGGTGAAAGCTATGATCCCTTATTGATGTTAAATCCACTTCAATTTGTGTAGATGAAGGGGAGGAGACAGGTTAAAAAATGATTTTTAAGCCTTGAGACAATTGAGACATGGATTGTGTACAGTATGTGTGCCATTCAGGGCATGAGTGGGCAAGTAAAGAGATTGAAGTGCCTTTGAACAGAGTAAGGTAGTAGGTGCCAGGTTCTTCACACTCAACAGTTTCCTGTGTGTATCAAGAATGGTCCACCACCAAAAGGACATCCAGCCAACTTGGGGGGGTGGGGTGGGGGTTCTTAATCTTTTGTACACTCACTTTATATTATAACAACCATGGCTAAATATTAGCAGGTTGCTTTCCGCCGCGCAGTTACTCCAGACTAGGTTAACTAATGACAGCGAGTCGAGCAACTGTGATGGACTCAGAGCTGTAATGGATAAAAAGGCAGGCCACTCTTGTGCAGCCACTAATGCGTGAGAGCCATAATGGCAGCGAGCCACTCCAGCTGAAATGTATGTGCTGTCACACCCAGAGTGGACAACGGAGAGGTCCCTGTGTGCTCTCTCCAGAAAAAAGGCCTCACCTCGCGCCCCTCGGGGACCGTTCCACACTGAACCACGCTCGAGGAGAGATTATCGACACCATCACGCATAAGCACACTTCTCAACCGCTCCCTTCATCTCTCTCCCTTCTTCTCTCTCCCTTCTTCTCTCTACCTTCATCTCTCTCCCTTCTTCTCTCTCCCATCTTCTCTCTCCCATCTTCTCTCTCCCTTCTTCTCTGTCCCTTCTTCTCTCTCCCTTCTTTTCTCTCCATTCATCTCTCTCCCTTCTTCTCTCTCCCTCTTCTCTCTCCCTTCTTCTCTCTCCGTTCTTCTCTCTCCCTTCTTCTCTCTCCCTTCTTCTCTCTCCCTTCTTCTCTCTCCCATCTTCTCTCTCCCATCTTCTCTCTCCCTTCTTCTCTCTCCCTTCTTCTCTCTCCCTTCATCTCTCTCCCATCTTCTCTCTCCCTTCTTCTCTCTCCCTTCTTCTCTCTCCCTTCTTCTCTCTCCCATCTTCTCTCTCCCTTCTTCTCTCTCCCTTCTTCTCTCTCCCTTCTTCTCTCTCCCTTCTTCTCTCTCCCTTCTTCTCTCTCCCTTCTTCTCTCTCCCTTCATCTCTCTCCCTTCTTCTCTCTCCCATCTTCTCTCTCCCTTCTTCTCTCTCCCTTCTTCTCTCTCCCTTCTTCTCTCTCCCATCTTCTCTCTCCCTTCTTCTCTCTCCTTTCTTCTCTCTCCCATCTTCTCTCTCCCTTCTTCTCTCTCCCTTCTTCTCTCTCCCTTCTTCTCTCTGTCTTCCTTGCTTTTTCTTCTGCTCCATCTCTACCTCCCTCCGGTTTTATCTCTTTCATCTTCTCTATTTATTTCTCTCCATCTCTCGTTCCCTATTTCTAAACCTCTCTCAATCTCTTATCTCTCATTCCCTATTTCTAAACCTCTCTCAATCTCTTATCTCTCGTTCCCTATTTCTAAACCTCTCTCAATCTCTTATCTCTAATTCCCTATTTCTAAACCTCTTTCCATCTCTTATCTCTCGTTCCCTATTTCTAAACCTCTCTCCATCTCCCATCTCTCGTTCCCTATTTCTAAACCTCTCTCAATCTCCTATCTCTCGTTCCCTATTTCTAAACCTCTCTCCATCTCCCATCTCTCATTCCCTATTTCTAAACCTCTCTCCATCTCCAATCTCTCATTCCCTATTTCTAAACCTCTTTCCATCTCCATCTCTCGGAGGAGGGGAAGGGGGGGGGGGGTTGAAGGTGGATGGCTGGAGGCTGGAGGCTGGAGGCTGGAGGCTGTGTTCACCTTGTGTAAACACGCTGAAACTTTAATGGACACTAACGTCATCAGAGGGCCCCCTCTGAGAGGAGAGAGGGAGAAGAGAGCCGAAGCTTTCAAACCGCCATCAGTCTGTTAATCTTTCCCTCCTTCTCTACTCCCTCAAAACCTCCCTGCCTCGTCTCCCTGCCTCTTCTCACCTCAGAGCAAGTCATGCATGCTCCCTCCCATACTGGCACCAGCTGAGAGAGCTGGGGGTGGGTGTTCTTATGTTCTTCCCCTGTGCCACCTTAGCCCTCACCCCCTCCCCTCCCTCAGTGCCCAGGTCTGGCCTGTATGGTGACAGCCTGCATGCGTTCTGTGGGCTGGAAAAGCTGTCTGATAAGCACGGCGGGCTGCATGTGTTCTGTGGGCTGGAAAAGCACAGCGGGCTGCATGTGTTCTGTGGGCTGGAAAAGCACAGCAGGCTGCATGTGTTCTGTGGGCTGGAAAAGCTGTCTGATAAGCACGGCGGGCTGCATGTGTTCTGTGGGCTGGAAAAGCTGTCTGATAAGCACGGCGGGATGCATGTGTTCTGTGGGCTGGAAAAGCTGTCTGATAAGCACGGTGGGCTGCATGTGTTCTGTGGGCTGGAAAAGCTGTCTGATAAGCACGGCGGGATGCATGTGTTCTGTGGGCTGGAAAAGCTGTCTGATAAGCACGGTGGGCTGCATGTGTTCTGTGGGCTGGAAAAGCTGTCTGATAAGCACGGCGGGCTGCATGTGTTCTGTGGGCTGGAAAAGCACAGTGGGCTGCATGTGTTCTGTGGGCTGGAAAAGCACAGCAGGCTGCATGTGTTCTGTGGGCTGGAAAAGCACAGCGGGCTGCATGTGTTCTGTGGGCTGGAAAAGCACAGCAGGCTGCAAACAGGTGTGACAGGTTTCTTCTTCTCCCCCTCTGGTGGAACCAAAACCCCGGCTAAAACCTAAATTCTTCCTACCCGCTGCCACCACATTTTACACCCTTGCTAGAACCGTACCACTCACTGCCACCACATCCCAGTGTGTCACCTAGATGTGATGCTACGGACTCAAAATCAACGGCTATATTTCAGGGATGGCTGTGTGTGTGTGTGTGTGTGTGCGCGTGTGTGTGTGTGTAAGAACCAAGAGGGAGCCTAGCAGGTAAGAGCGTTGGGCCAGTAACAGAAAGGGTCAAATCCCTGAGCCGACCAGGTAAAGGTGCCCCATTGAGCAAGCCACTTAATCCTAACTGCTCCTGTAAGTCGCTCTGGATAAGATGTCAAATGTGGCATTAGTACACTCAGACAGTCCTAGTTAAATTCTTGCTTGAGAAATTGCTCTTGCTCAGAATCTTTTTGACCATTTTAATTGAAAACAATCACAGTAAAGTTCATAAAGGGATACTTCGGGATTTTAGCAATGAAGCCCTTTATCTACTTCCCCAGAGTCAGATTAACTTGTGGATACCATGTTAATGTCTCCGTGTCCAGTATGAAGGAAGTTAGAGGTAGTTTCCCCAGCCAATGCTAACTAGCATTAGCCAATGACTGGAAGTCGATGGGTATCTACTAGCATGCTATGGGTATCTACTAGATACCCAAGTATCCCTTTAATTGTTACCTAGAAACGACATTTTGATATTGAGATAACAACGGCTGCATTGGGCCTTTAAAAGTTGAGAATGTTTAGCCTTTGAGAGAGATGCCTTGTGGCAACCAGCCAATGTCGTTTTCCCTCGTCATGTTTTGGCTGCCTGCCAAAAGGTCCAGAGGCATTAACATTCCCACTGTGAATGACTGACTACGCTTTAGAGCCATGGACACAAAACAGAATCATTCCTTGATCGCTCTCTCTCGCCCCCTCTCTCTGCTCCTCCCTTTGTTCCTACGGCCAGACCTTTCAGCCTAAGTGGTCAGTAATTACGCTTCTTAGAGAGAGAGGGATGAGAGAAGAGATGGACAGAAATGGACTAGAGGGCAGACAATGAATCACAAGTTAAGAGCACTACAGCAGCCTCTCTTTCTATAATATCTCTCTCTCTCTCTCTGGTAAGATGCTCAGACAAGGAACAGAAAGGGTGAGAGAGGTGGGTGTGTGTTTTTTGGGGGAATCTGAGGATAGAGCCAAGTCACGCTCCTACAGCCACTCCCCTCCCCTCTCCTCCCCCTCCCTTCCCATCCCACCGCCGCTGACATAACCCCAGAATAAAAGAACCGCTCACCTTGTTCAGAACAAGAAGAAACAGAAGAACAGAGAGGAGGGAAATGTGGTTCCACAGATGTCAGATTGTGAGTCAGATTCAGCAGTGTTCTCACTACATCGTTTTTTTAGAAGGGGGAATGAGGGAGGGCAGAGAGAGATAAGTGTGGAGGGGGAGGGAAATTGTTATGTGGGCCTGTTTATACCATAGAGGAGAGCAGGGCTGTGTTCTAATCAGAACAATAAGGTCACCTATCCAGGGAGGGAGGGGTCAGCATGATCCTAGCCAGGGAAATGTCACTGGTCCTGCAGAGGCCTGTTTGAGTAATCTCACCGCATCACAACAACAACCTATCGATCACCCACTAATTGGTAATGGATGAGGGTCACTGTACACACACACACACACACACACACACACACACACACACACACACACACACACACACACACACACACACACACACACACACACACACACACACACACACACACACACACACACAGACACACACACTCCTCTGGGACATACTCAGGTGGATAATCCCAAGTCAAGTCGATCAAGGTCTAAGCGCCAATGGAAAGGAGATAGCTAAAGACGAACCATCCTCTTCCAACCCTCCCTGAAACACACAGTTAATGAGCCTGTTTCATGGCGCACCACGCTAGCTGGATCAGGGGTACTCCTGAGATACATTAGCATTGTACTAACTATCTCCAGTTAAGCGGTTATTATGGATTTCCATCAGCCTGTAATTGTGGTACAGAACACTGACCTCACGCTGACCATCCACACACACACACACACACACACACACACACACACACACACACACACACACACACACACACACACACACACACACACACACACACACACACACACACACACACACACACACACACACACACACACACACACACAGAGATGATGTGGTACACTACAACATATTATTAGAAGGTCTGCAGACATCACAGTGTACAAACAAAACAGTTATTGCAGGGGGGCGAGAGCACGCCAGCCCAGCCTGTCCAGGGCAGCGTCTGGCTGGGAGAGACAGGACTGTCACAGCAACAGAGGCAAGTACAGACCCCAGCATCACAACTAAGGGAGAGAGAGACACAGGCCCTATTGTTGCACATTACAGTCCCTCAGAAAGAATGCTAACCACAGTGAAACCAATCAAATGGGAGCTGGCCGTGTGTCTGAGTCTGGGTCAGAGCGTACAACATAACAGTATACTTCCTACACTTGGCTTGTTGTTTTTCTGAAATTGTTTTCATTAATTGTTTTTATTCATAGCTAAAGTTTGTTTTGCTACTGATTCCGTGACACGGTCCAGCTTTACGGCTGGGACGGCAAGTTTGTGTCCCGGATTCCTGTTAAGTAGCAGTTAGCTGCTAGCCATCATGAAAACGGAGCAGGCTAACACTAGCTGTGCTAGCCCACAGGTGTTTTTATCCACGTCTGGGAACAAAAGCTTCAGTTGTGAAATGATTTCCACACAATCACAAGAGGAAGATACGGTGGAACTGGATAATGGACAGGCATTAGTCTGCCCTAAATGCATCACCATCAAGCAGCTTAAGGAAGAGATCGTCTTGCTGTTAGCTCTGCTGAGAGAAAAGGAAAACCTGCTTTCTCTGTACACCAACCTTGCTGTAACCCAGGCTAACCCAATCTCAGTTTTAAATGCCTCGTCCTCCATGAGTCGGGCAGCGTTCATCTGTCCCAATCCACCAGACAGATGTGAAGCTCAAATCTGCGGCCCATGGCAGACTGGACACTCGCAAGGTGTAAGAGATAGGCAGTCTGGTCACCCATCTACCCGAGAAGATCAAACAGCTTGGCCTCGCTTGAGATGGGACCTACCAGCTACGGGAGTCAGCACAGATCCTGTGTGTATATCAACAGCCAGCGACCGCCCAGTGGCACCCTCCCATGCGGCAATCACAGTTTAGCAGGTCGCTTCCATAACTACCACCATTTAAATATTGCAAACTGTTTTAGAGACTGACGGGCAGTCTGTCGTTAATTAATTGGTTACCGCGAGACAGATGCCCCAGGGGCAGAATGGTTGTTAATTAATTGGTTACCGCTAGGCAGATGTCCCAGGGGCAGAATGGTTGTTAATTAATTGGTTACCGCTAGGCAGATGCCCCAGGGGCAGAGTGGTTGTTAATTAATTGGTTACCTCTAGGCAGATGTCCCAGGGGCAGAGTGGTTGTTAATTAATTGGTTACCTCTAGGCAGATGTCCCAGGGGCAGAGTGGTTGTTAATTAATTGGTTACCGCGAGGCAGATGCCCCAGGGGCAGAGTGGTTGTTAATTAATTGGTTACCTCTAGGCAGATGTCCCAGGGGCAGAGTGGTTGTTAATTAATTGGTTACCTCTAGGCAGATGCCCCAGGGGCAGAGTGGTTGTTAATTAATTGGTTACCTCTAGGCAGATGTCCCAGGGGCAGAGTGGTTGTTAATTAATTGGTTACCTCTAGGCAGATGTCCCAGGGGCAGAGTGGTTGTTAATTAATTGGTTACCACGAGACAGATGCCCCAGGGGCAGAGTGGTTGTTAATTAATTGGTTACCTCTAGGCAGATGCCCCAGGGGCAGAGTGGTTGTTAATTAATTGGTTAACGCTAGGCAGATGTCCCAGGGGCAGAATGGTTGTTAATTAATTGGTTACCGCTAGGCAGATGCCCCAGGGGCAGAGTGGTTGTTAATTAATTGGTTACCGCTAGGCAGATGCCCTAGGGGCAGAGAGGTTGTTAATTAATTGGTTACCGCTAGGCAGATGCCCCAGGGGCAGAGTGGCCCACACTCATTGAATATGGCACTTTTACATGTTAGATTAATCACTAGTAAAACCTTTCTTGTGAATGACCTCATTACTGAGCGGGAAGTTGATTGCATATGTTTCTCACTAAAACATGCCTGTGTTCAGACTGTAGTTGAATAAGAAGCTTCTGGGGGGAAGCTTCTTATTGAAGCTTCCCCCCAGAATACATAATTTCATACTCTATCAGAAAAGGGAAAAGGGGTGGAGTGACAGACTCTATTTTTACTCATGCTCTCAGCCGTAACGACATTTCATTTAGCGACTTTTGATCTTTCGAGCATCATGTTATACTGTCTAAATGTTATCTGGCTATTACCAAGAGGTTTTCTATTGACATACAGTGGGGCAAAAAAGTATTTAGTCAGCCACCAATTGTGCAAGTTCTCCCACTTAAAAAGATGAGAGAGGCCTGAAATTTTCATCATAGGTACACTTAAACTATGACAGACAAAATTAGAAAAAAAATCCAGAAAATCATATTGTATGATTTTTTATGAATTTATGTGCAAATTATGGTGGAAAATAAGTATTTGGTCACCTACAAACAAGCAAGATTTCTGGCTCTCACAGACCTGTAACTTCTTCTTTAAGAGGCTCCTCTGTCCTCCACTCGTTACCTGTATTAATGGCACCTGTTTGAACTTGTTATCAGTATAAAAGACACCTGTCCACAACCTCAAACAGTCACACTCCAAACTCCACTATGGCCAAGACCAAAGAGCTGTCAAAGGACACCAGAAACAAAATTGTAGACCCGCACCAGGCTGGGAAGACTGAATCTGCAATAGGTAAGCAGCTTGGTTTGAAGAAATCAACTTTGGGAGCAAATATTAGGAAATGGAAGACATACAAGACCACTGATAATCTCCCTAGATCTGGGGCTCCACGCAAGATCTCACCCCGTAGGGTCAAAATGATCACAAGAACGGTGAGCAAAAATACCAGAACCACACGGGGGAACCTAGTGAATGACCTGCAGAGAGCTGGGACCAAAGTAACAAGCCTACCATAACTAACACACTATGCCGCCAGGGACTCAAATCCTGCAGTGCCAGACGTGTCCCCCTGCTTAAGCCAGTACATGTCCAGGCCCGTCTGAAGTTTGCTAGAGAGCATTTGGATGATCCAGAAGAAGATTGGGAGAATGTCATATGGTCAGATGAAACCAAAATATAACTTTTTGGTAAAAACTCAAATCGTCGTGTTTGGAGGACAAAGAATGCTGGGTTGCATCCAAAGAACACCATACCTACTGTGAAGCATGGGGGTGGAAACATCATGCTTTGCTTCTGTTTTTCTGCAAAGGGACCAGGACGACTGATCCGTGTAAAGGAAATAATGAATGGGGCCATGTATCGTGAGATTTTGACTGAAAACCTCCTTCCATCAGCAAGGGCATTGAAGATGTAACGTGGCTGGGTCTTTCAGCATGACAATGATCCCAAATACACCGCCCGGGCAACGAAGGAGTGGCTTCGTAAGAAGCATTTCAAGGTCCTGGAGTGGCCTAGCCAGTCTCCAGAATTCAACCCCATAGAAAATCTTTGGAGGGAGTTGAAAGTCTGTGTTACCCAGCAACAGCCCCAAAAACATCACTGCTCTAGAGGAGATCTGCATTGAGGAATGGGCCAAAATACCAGCAACAGTGTGTGAAAACCTTGTGAAGACTTACAGAAAACGTTTGACCTCTGTCATTGCCAACAAAGGGTATATAACAAAGTATTGAGATAAACTTTTGTTATTTTCCACCACAATTTGCAAATAAATTCATTAAAAATCCTGCAATGTGATTTTCGGGATTTCTTTCTCCCTCATTTTGTCTGTCATAGTTGAAGTGTACCTATGATGAAAATTACAGGCCTCTCTCATCTTTTTAAGTGGGAGAACTTGCACAATTGGTGGCTGACTAAATACTTTTTTGCCCCACTGTATCCTCTATTGCCGATGTTGCTTTATCTGATCAACACTGTATATTTTACTACCTTGTTGCCCTTTACTACCTTGTTGCCCTTTACTACCTTGCTGCACAGGCTAATACTGAACGCATTATTAAGAAAAACTATCTTACCTCTGAAGTTGCAACAGATTTTATTGAGTGTATGAACAATACTCCACCACCTATTCTACCTTCCTCTTGTGATGATTTAGTTGATAACTTTAATAGCAAATTAAAGGCAACCATTGATGCCATAGCTCCAGTAAAGTTGAAAAAAGCCACACCCGAACAGAGAACCCCTTGGATGAGTGAGGAAACAAATCATTTAAAGAGAAATTGCAGAAAGGCAAAGTTGCAGGTCTATTATGATATCCTGAGAGAGCAACTTCTCATTTAAAACAGGGCAATTCGAAATGCCAGATGGCTCATTTTTCTAACTTGATCACTAATAATCAGAATAATTACAGAGTGCTCTTCTCCACGATTGATGGTCTGTTAAATCCTACCCCTGCAAACCTATGTGAACTTTCCTCCACATCTAAATGCGATGAATTTGCTGCACATTTCAGAGATAAGATAACAAACATTAGGCTGGGTATCAGTCAAGCATGACACCGTTGACCATGATGTCTTTCTGGACAGACTGGAGAGCTGGGTTGGCCTCTCCGGTCCAGTTCTAAATTGGTTAAGGACCTATTTAACCGGTCAAGAGTTTTTTGGCACCCTTGGTGAACATAATAGAAAATACATATCACGTGGCGTTCCACAAGTTTAGATTTTAGGTCCAGTACTGTTCAGTTAAAAAATGTTACCCCTTGGCTGTCACGCCCTGACCGTAGAGAGCCCTTGTTTCTCTATGGTGTAGTAGGTCAGGGCGTGACTAGGGGGTATAATAGTTTAATATTTCTATGTTGTCTTCTAGTTTAATTTTTCTATGTTGGTGTTTTGTATGATTCCCAATTAGAGGCAGCTGGTAATCGTTGTCTCTAATTGGGGATCATATTTAAGTAGCTACTTTTCCCACCTGTGTTTGTGGGATATTGTTTTGTGTTTGTGCATTTGCACCACGTAGTCACACGTCATTGTTCGTTTATTGATTTGTTGTTTTTGCTTTAAGTTTCACTTTGAAATAAATATGTGGAACTAAATATGTGGCTGCGCCTTGGTCCCGTTCTTACGACAACCGTGACATTGGCAGTGATGTCAGAAAGCACAGCTTTCAGATACACAACTTAACATTTCTGTGTCACCAGATGATTTTAGCTCCATGGATAAATTATTAGACTGTAGCAGTGATTTAAATACTTGTATGGCTCACAACTTCCTCCAGCTAAATCAAGACAAGACCGAGGTACTCATTGTTGGGGCCAAAGCACAGAGAGAGAATCTGGCCACACATTTTAATTCACAGGCAATAAAGATAAAACACCAGGTAAAAAACCTGGGTGTTATTTTTGATTCTGAACTTAATTTCAAATCACACATTAGGAATTTAGGACTAAAATAGCTTTTTACCACCTGAGGAACATTGCCAAGGTGCAGCCATTTCTCTCTCAGGCTGATACAGAGAGACTCATCCATGATTTTATTACAAACAGGTTTGACTACTGTAATGCTCTCCTGTCTGGTCTACCCAAGAAAGCCATTGGTCAACTGCAAAACAAACAGAATGCTGCAGCACGGGTACTGACCAAGGCCAGACAGAGAGCACACATCACACTGGTTTTAAGGTCTCTGCACTGGCTGCTTGTGAGTTTTAGAATTTATTGTAAGATTCTTCTGTTGGTTTTTAAATAGATTTACGATTGTGCAGGCCCAATACATGTCTGCCATTATGTACCCAGTATGTCCCTCAGGTCTTCTGGCAGTGGCCTTTTAACTATCCAAAGCCTAGGAACAAAAGGCATGGATGTCACGTTCTGACTTTTATTTCCTTTGATTTGTCTTTATTTAGTATGGTCAGGGCGTGAGTTGGGGTGGGCAGTCTATGTTTGTTTTTCTATGTTTGGGTTCTGTTTCGGCCTAGTATGGTTCTCAATCAGAGGCAGGTGTCGTTAGTTGTCTCTGATTGAGAATCATACTTAGGTAGCCTGGGTTTCACTGTTGGTTTGTGGGTGTTTGTTTCTGTGAGTGTTTGTCGCCACACAGTACTGTTTCGTTCATGGTCACATTTATTGTTTTGTATTTTATAGTGTTCAGTTTGTTTATCATGAACACTTGCCACGCTGCATCTTGGTCCGATCCTTACTCCTCTTCAGACGAAGAGGAGATCTGCCGTTACAATGGAGAGGCAGCCTTTAGTTAATATGCCCCCAGACCGCCAGAGAACCTGATTGGGGCCGAAACTGTGGACATTTTTAAAAGAGATCTTAAAACAGACCTTTTTAGCTTTGCTTTTCCTTAGGGTGCTTTTTAGTAGTTCAGTTTTTATTATTCTTTTGTTTTTCATCCTTTATCCTGTTTATTGTGTAGTACATATTTAAGTTTTTATTATTCTTTTGTTTTTCATCCTTTATCCTGTTTGTTGTGTAGTACATATTTAACTTTTTATTATTCTTTTGTTTTTCATCCTTTATCCTGTTTGTTGTGTAGTACATATTTCAGTTTTATTATTCTTTTGTTTTTCATCCTTTATCCTGTTTGTTGTGTAGTACATATTTCAGTTTTTATTATTCTTTTGTTTTTCATCCTTTATCCAGTTGTTGTGTAGTACATATTTCAGTTTTTATTATTCTTTTGTTTTCATCCTTTATCCTGTTTGTTGTGTAGTACATATTTAAGTTTTTTATTATTCTTTTGTTTTTCATCCTTTATCCTGTTTGTTGTGTAGTACATATTTCAGTTTTTTATTATTCTTTTGTTTTCATCCTTTATCCTGTTTGTTGTGTAGTACATATTTCAGTTTTTATTATTCTTTTGTTTTTCATCCTTTATCCTGTTTGTTGTGTAGTACATATTTCAGTTTTTATTATTCTTTTGTTTTCATCCTTTATCCTGTTTGTTGTGTAGTACATATTTCAGTTTGTATTATTCTTTTGTTTTCATCCTTTATCCTGTTTGTTGTGTAGTCATATTTCAGTTTTATTATTCTTTTGTTTTTCATCCTTTATCCTGTTTGTTGTGTAGTACATATTTCAGGTTTTATTATTCTTTTGTTTTCATCCTTTATCCTGTTGGTTGTGTAGTACATATTTAACTTTTTATTATTCTTTGTTTTTCATCCTTTATCCTGTTTGTTGTGTAGTACATATTTAACTTTTATTATTCTTTTGTTTTTCATCCTTTATCTGTTTGTTGTGTAGTACATATTTCAGTTTTTTATATTCTTTTGTTTTCATCCTTTATCCTGTTTGTTGTGTAGTACATATTTCAGTTTTTATTATTCTTGTTTTTCATCCTTTATCCTGTTTGTTGTGTAGTACATATTTAACTTTTTATTATTCTTTTGTTTTTCATCCTTTATCCTGTTTGTTGTGTAGTACATATTTAACTTTTTATTATTCTTTTGTTTTTCATCCTTTATCCTGTTTGTTGTGTAGTACATATTTAAGTTTTTATTATTCTTTTGTTTTCATCCTTTATCCTGTTTGTTGTGTAGTACATATTCAGTTATTATTCTTTGTTTTTCATCCTTTATCCTGTTTGTTGTGTAAGTACATATTTCAGGTTTTTATTATTCTTTTGTTTTCAATCCTTTATCCTGTTTGTTGTGTAGTACATATTTCAGTTTTATTATTCTTTTGTTTTTCATCCTTTATCCTGTTTGTTGTGTAGTACATATTTCAGTTTTTATTATTCTTTTGTTTTCATCCTTTATCCTGTTTGTTGTGTAGTACATATTTCAGTTTTATTATTCTTTGTTTCATCCTTTATCCTGTTTTGTTGTGTAGTACATATTTCAGTTTTTATTATTCTTTTGTTTTTCATCCTTATCCTGTTTGTTGTGTAGTACATATTTCAGTTTGTTATTATTCTTTTGTTTTTCATCTTTATCCTGTTTGTTGTGTAGTACATATTTCAGTTTTTATTATTCTTTTGTTTTTCATCCTTTATCCTGTTTGTTGTGTAGTACATATTTCAGTTTTATTATTATTTTGTTTCATCCTTTATCCTGTTGTTGTGTAGTACATATTTCAGTTTTATTATTCTTTTGTTTTCATCCTTTATCCTGTTTGTTGTGTAGTACATATTTCAGTTTTTATTATTCTTTTGTTTTTCATCCTTTATCCTGTTTGTTGTGTAGTACATATTTCAGTTTTTATTATTCTTTTGTTTTTCATCCTTTATCCTGTTTGTTGTGTAGTACATATTTCAGTTTTATTATTCTTTTGTTTTTCATCCTTTATCCTGTTTGTTGTTAGTACATATTTCAGTTTTATTATTCTTTTGTTTTTCATCCTTTATCCTGTTTGTTGTGTAGTAATATTCAGTTTTTTATATTCTTTTTGTTTTTCATCCTTTATCCTGTTTGTTGTGGTATACATTTTCAGTTTATTATTCTTTTGTTTTTCAATCCTTTATTTATCCTGTTTTGGTTGTGTAGTACAATATTTCAGTTTGTATTATTCTTTTGTTTTTCATCTTTATATTATCCTGTTTGTTTTGGGTGTACTAATATTTCAGTTTTTATTATTCTTTTGTTTTTTCATCCTTTATCCTGTTTGTTGTGTAGTACATATTTCAGGTTTTTAATTATTCTTTGTTTTTCATCCTTTATCCTGTTTGTTGTGTAGTACATATTTCCAGTTTTTTATTATTCTTTTGTTTTTCATCCTTTATCCTGTTTGTGTGTAGTACATCTTTCAGTTTTTTATTATTCTTTTGTTTTTCATCCTTTATCCTGTTTGTTGTGTAGTACATATTTCAGTTTTATTATTCTTTTGTTTTTCAATCCTTTATCCTGTTGTTGTGTAGTACATATTTCAGTTTTTATTATTCTTTTGTTTGTCATCCTTTATCCTGTTTGTTGTGTAGTACATATTTCAGTTTGTATATTCTTCTTTGTTTTTCATCCTTTATCCTGTTTGTTGTGTAGTANCATCCTTTTCCTGTTTGTTGTGTAGTACATATTTCAGTTTTTTATTATTCTTTTTTGTTTTTCATCCTTTATCCTGTTTGTTGTGTAGTACATTATTTCAGTTTTTATTATTCTTTGTTTTTCATCCTTTATCCTGTTGTTGTGTAGTACATATTTCAGTTTTATATTATTCTTTTGTTTTTCATCATCTTATCCTGTTGTTGTGTAGTACATATTTCAGTTTTTTATTATTCTTTTTTTTTTTCATCACATCCTTTATCCTGTTTGTTGTGAGTACATATTTCAGTTTTTTATTATTATTCTTTTGTTTTTCATCCTTTATCCTGTTTGTTGTGTAGTACATATTTCAGTTTTTATTATTCTTTTGGTTTTCATCCTTTATCCGTGTTGTTGTGTAGTACATTTTCAGTTTTTTATTATTCTTTTGTTTTTCATCCTTTATCCTGTTTGTGTGTGTAGTACATATTTTCAGTTTTTATTATTCTTTTGTTT
This sequence comes from Oncorhynchus kisutch, assembly GCF_002021735.2. NCBI lineage: Eukaryota > Metazoa > Chordata > Actinopteri > Salmoniformes > Salmonidae > Oncorhynchus > Oncorhynchus kisutch. The sequence continues at coordinate 33,681,790 of NC_034191.2, forward strand.
TTCATCCTTTATCCTGTTTGTTGTGTAGTACATATTTCAGTTTTTATTATTCTTTTTTTTTTCATCCTTTATCCTGTTTGTTGTGTAGTACATATTTCAGTTTTTTTATTATTTTTGTTTTTCATCCTTTATCCGTTTGTTGTGTAGTACATATTTCGTTTTTTTATTATTTTATTCTTTTGTTTTTCATCCTTTATCCTGTTTGTTGTGTAGTACATATTTCAGTTTTTTATTATATCTTCTTTTGTTTTTCATCCTTTATCCTGTTTGTTGTGTAGTACATATTTCAGTTTTTATTATTCTTTTTTTGTTTTTTTTTCATCCTTTATCCTGTTTGTGTTGTAGTAGCAATATTTCAGTTTTTATTATTCTTTTGTTTTTCATCATCCTTTATCCCTGTTTTGTTGTGTAGTACAATTTCAGTTTTTAATTATTCTTTTGTTTTTCATCCTTTATCCTGTTTGTTGTGTAGTACATATTTCAGTTTTTATTATTCTTTTGTTTTTCATCCTTTATCCTGATAGTGTTGTGTAAAAGTAAACATATGTTCAAGGTATTTATTATTCATTCTTTTGGTTTTGCAACAATCTTATCCTGGGTTGTTGTGTAAGTACATAGTTCAGTTTTTATGTATTCTTATATTGTTTGCATCATCCGTTATCCTGTGTTGGTTAGTGATAGTACAAGATTTCAAGTTTTTTATTATTATTTTGTTTTCATCAATCCGATTAGTCTGTTTGTTTGTGTGGTAGTACATATTTCAGTTTTAATTATTCTTTGTGTTTATATCATTCATCCTTTATCCTGTTTGATTGTGTAGTACAATATTCAGGTTATTATATTAGTCGTTATTGTATTTTTCACTCACTTTATCCTGTTTGTTTGTGTATATCCTATTCAGTTTATTATTATTCTTTGTTTTCAATCATCCTTATTCGTGTTTGTTGTGGTAAGTGACAGGTAGTTCAGTTTTTTATTATTCGTATTGTATTTCATATGCCGTATATCCTGTATTGTTGTGTAGTAGCATATTTCAGTTTTTATTATTCTTTTGTTTTTCATCCTTTATCCTGTTTGTTGTGTAGTACATATTTCAGTTGTTTTTTATTATTCTTTTGTTTTTCATCCTTTATATCCTGTTTGTTGTGTAGTACATATTTCAGTTTTTATTATTCTTTTGTTTTTCATCCTTTATCCTGTTTGTTGTGTAGTACATATTTCAGTTTTTTTATTATTCTTTTGTTTTCCATCCTTTATCCTGTTTGTTGTGTAGTACATATTTCAGTTTTTATATTATCTTTTGTTTTTCATCTTTATATCCTGTTTGTTGTGTAGTACATATTTCAGTTTTTTATTATTCTTTTGTTTTTCATCTTTAATCCTGTTTGTTGTGTAGTACATATTTCAGTTTTTATTATTTTTTTGTTTTTCATCCTTTATCCTGTTTTTGTTTGTGTACATATTTCAGTTTTTTTATTATTCTTTTGTTTTTTCCTTTTATCCTGTTTGTTGTGTAGTACATATTTCAGTTTTTATTATTCTTTTGTTTTTCATCCTTTATCCTGTTTGTTGTGTAGTACAGATTTCAGTTTTTAATTATTCTTTGTTTTCAATCCGTTAATCTGTTTGTTGTGGGTAGTACATATTTCATGTTTTATTATTCTTTTGTTTTTTCAATCCTTTATATCCTGTTTGTTGTGTAGTACAATATTTCATGTTTTTAAATTATTCTTTTGTTTTTTTCATTCTTTAGTCTCGGTTGGTTGTGTAGTACATAGTTCTGTTTTTTATTCTTTGTTTCGATCTGCCTTTATCCTGTTATGTTGTGGTAGTACATATTTCATCGTTTTTTATGATTCTTTGTGTTTTTCATATCCTTGAGCCTGTTTGTTGTGTAGTACATATTTGCATGGTTTTTATTATTCTTTTGTTTTTCAAATCCTTTATCCTGTTTGTTGTGTAGTACATATTTCAGTTTTTATTATTCTTTGTTTTTCCAATACCTTTATCCCTGTTTGTTGTGTAGTACATATTTCAGTTTTTATTATTCTTTTTGTTTTCATCCTTTATCCTGTTTGTTGTGTAGTACATATTTCAGTTTTTATATTATCTTTGTTTTCATCCTTTATCCTGTTGTTGTGTAGTACATATTTCAGTTTTTTATTATTCTTTTGTTTTTCATCCTTTATCCTGTTTGTTGTGTAGTACATATTTCAGTTTTTTATTATTCTTTTGTTTTTCATCCTTTATCCTGTTTGTTGTGTAGTACATATTTCAGTTTTTATTATTCTTTGTTTTTCATCCTTTATCCTGTTTGTTTGTGTAGTACATATTTCAGTTTTTATTATTCTTTTGTTTTTCATCCTTTATCCTGTTTGTTGTGTAGTAAATATTCTGTCATTTTATATTCTTTGGTTTTCATCCTTTATCCTGTTTGTTGTGTAGTACTTCTTTTTTATTTCTTTGTTTTTCATCCCTTATCCTGTTTGTTGTGTAGTACATATTTCAGTTTTTATTATTCTTTTGTTTTTCATCCTTTATCCTGTTTTGTTGTAGTACATATTTCAGTTTTTATTATTCTTTTGTTTTTCATCCTTTATCCTGTTTGTTGTGTAGTACATATTCAGTTTTATTATTTTTTGTTTTTCATCCTTTATCCTGTTTGTTGTGTAGTACATATTTCAGTTTTTATTATTCTTTTGTTTTTCATCCTTTATCCTGTTTGTTGTGTAGTACATATTTCAGTTTTTATTATTCTTTTGTTTTTCATCCTTTATCCTGTTTGTTGTGTAGTACATATTTCAGTTTTTATTATTCTTTTGTTTTTCATCCTTTATCCTGTTTGTTGTGTAGTACATATTTCAGTTTTTATTATTCTTTTGTTTTTCATCCTTTATCCTGTTTGTTGTGTAGTACATATTTCAGTTTTTATTATTCTTTGTTTTTCATCCTTTATCCTGTTTGTTGTGTAGTACATATTTCAGTTTTATTATTCTTTTGTTTTTCATCCTTATATCCTGTTTGTTGTGTAGTACATATTTCAGTTTTTATTATTCTTTTGTTTTTCATCCTTTATCCTGTTTGTTGTGTAGTACATATTTCAGTTTTTATTATTCTTTTGTTTTTCATCCTTTATCCTGTTTGTTGTGTAGTACATATTTCAGTTTTTATTATTCTTTTGTTTTCACATCCTTTATCCTGTTTGTTGTGTAGTACATATTTCAGTTTTATTATTCTTTGTTTTTCATCCTTTATCCTGTTTGTTGTGTAGTACATATTTCAGTTTTTATTATTCTTTTGTTTTTCATCCTTTATCCTGTTTGTTGTGTAGTACATATTTCAGTTTTTATTATTCTTTTGTTTTTCATCCTTTATCCTGTTTGTTGTGTAGTACATATTTCAGTTTTTTATTATTCTTTTGTTTTTCATCCTTTATCCTGTTTGTTGTGTAGTACATATTTCAGTTTTTATTATTCTTTTGTTTTTCATCCTTTATCCTGTTTGTTGTGTAGTACATATTTCAGTTTTTATTATTCTTTTGTTTTTCATCCTTTATCCTGTTTGTTGTGTAGTACATATTTCAGTTTTTATTATTCTTTTGTTTTTCATCCTTTATCCTGTTTGTTGTGTAGTACATATTTCAGTTTTTATTATTCTTTTGTTTTTCATCCTTTATCCTGTTTGTTGTGTAGTACATATTTCAGTTTTTATTATTCTTTTGTTTTTCATCCTTTATCCTGTTTGTTGTGTAGTACATATTTCAGTTTTTATTATTCTTTTGTTTTTCATCCTTTATCCTGTTTGTTGTGTAGTACATATTTCAGTTTTTATTATTCTTTTGTTTTTCATCCTTTATCCTGTTTGTTGTGTAGTACATATTTCAGTTTTTATTATTCTTTTGTTTTTCATCCTTTATCCTGTTTGTTGTGTAGTACATATTTCAGTTTTTATTATTCTTTTGTTTTTCATCCTTTATCCTGTTTGTTGTGTAGTACATATTTCAGTTTTTATTATTCTTTTGTTTTTCATCCTTTATCCTGTTTGTTGTGTAGTACATATTTCAGTTTTTATTATTCTTTTGTTTTTCATCCTTTATCCTGTTTGTTGTGTAGTACATATTTCAGTTTTTATTATTCTTTTGTTTTTCATCCTTTATCCTGTTTGTTGTGTAGTACATATTTCAGTTTTTATTATTCTTTTGTTTTTCATCCTTTATCCTGTTTGTTGTGTAGTACATATTTCAGTTTTTATTATTATTTTGTTTTTCATCCTTTATCCTGTTTGTTGTGTAGTACATATTTCAGTTTTTATTATTCTTTTGTTTTTCATCCTTTATCCTGTTTGTTGTGTAGTACATATTTCAGTTTTTTATTATTCTTTTGTTTTTTCATCTTTATCCTGTTTGTTGTGTAGTACATATTTCATGTTTTATTATTCTTTTGTTTTTTCATCCTTTATCCTGTTTGTTGTGTAGTACATATTTCAGTTTTTATTATCTTTGTTTTTCATCTTTATCCTGTTTGGTGTGTCGTACATATTTCAGTTTTTTTTATTATTCTTTTGTTTTTCATCCTTTATCCTGTTTGTTGTGTAGTACATATTCAGTTTTTATTATTCTTTGTTTTTCATCCTTTATCAGTTTTTGTTGTAGTACATATTGGCAGGTTTTATATATTCTTTTTTTTGTTCATCCTTTAATCCTGTTTGTGGTGTAGTACATATTTCACTTTTTATCTATTCTTTTGTTTTCATCCTTTATCCTGTTTGTTGTTGTAGTTACATATTTACATTTTTTTAATTATTTCTTTTGTTTTTCATCCTTTATTCCTGTTGTTGTGTAGTAACATATTTCAGTTTTTATTATTCTTTTGTTTTTCATCCTTTACTCGTTATGTTGTGTAGTACATATTTCCATGTGTTTTTATTATTCTTTTGTTTTTCATCCTTTATCCTGTTTGTTGTGTAGTAACACTATTTCAGTTTTTTTATTATTCTTTTGTTTGTCATCCTTTTACTCCTGTTTGGTTGTAGTAGTACATATTTCAGTCTTTTTATTATTTCTTTTGTTTTTCATCATTTATCCTGTGTGTTGTGTAGTACATATTCAGTTTTTATTATTATTTTGTTTTTCATCCTTTATCCTGTTTGTTGTGTAGTAATATTTCATTTTTATTATTCAGTTTTTTATTATTCTTTTGTTTTCATCCTTTATCCTGTTTGTTGTGTAGTACATATTTCAGTTTTTTATTATTCTTTTGTTTTTCATCCTTTATCCTGTTTGTTGTGTAGTACATATTTCAGTTTTTATTATTCTTTTGTTTTTCATCCTTTATCCTGTTTGTTGTGTAGTACAATATTTCAGTTTTTATTATTCTTTTGTTTTTCATCCTTTATCCTGTTGTTGTGTAGTACATATTTCAGTTTTTATTATTCTTTGTTTTTCCATCCTTTATCCTGTTTGTTGTGTAGTACATATTTCAGTTTGTATTATTCTTTTGTTTTCATCCTTTATCCTGTTTGTTGTGTAGTACAATATTTCAGTTTTTATTATTCTTTTGTTTTTTCATCCTTTATCCTGTTTGTTGTGTAGTACATATTTCAGTTTTTATTATTCTTTTGTTTTTCATCCTTTATCCCTGTTTGTTGTGTAGTACATATTTCAGTTTTGTATTATTCCTTTTGTTTTTCATCCTTTAATCCTGTTTGTTGTGTAGTACATATTTCAGTTTGTATTATTCTTTTGTTTTTCATCCTTTATCCTGTTTGTTGTGTAGTACATATTTCAGTTTGTATTATTCTTTTGTTTTCATCCTTTATCCTGTTTGTTGTGTAGTACATATTTCAGTTTTTATTATTCTTTTGTTTTTCATCCTTTATCCTGTTTGGTTGTGTAGTACATATTTCAGTTTTTATTATTCTTTTGTTTTTCATCCTTTTATCCTGTGTTGTGTAGTACATATTTCAGTTTTTATTATTCTTTTGTTTTTCATCCTTTATCCTGTTTGTTGTGTAGTACATATTTCAGTTTTTATTATTCTTTTGTTTTTCATCCTTTATCCTGTTTGTTGTGTAGTACATATTTCAGTTTTTATTATTCTTTTGTTTTTCATCCTTTATCCTGTTTGTTGTGTAGTACATATTTCAGTTTTTATTATTCTTTTGTTTTTCATCCTTTATCCTGTTTGTTGTGTAGTACATATTTCAGTTTTTATTATTCTTTTGTTTTTCATCCTTTATCCTGTTTGTTGTGTAGTACATATTTCAGTTTTTATTATTCTTTTGTTTTTCATCCTTTATCCTGTTTGTTGTGTAGTACATATTTCAGTTTTTATTATTCTTTTGTTTTTCATCCTTTATCCTGTTTGTTGTGTAGTACATATTTCAGTTTTTATTATTCTTTTGTTTTTCATCCTTTATCCTGTTTGTTGTGTAGTACATATTTCAGTTTTTATTATTCTTTTGTTTTTCATCCTTTATCCTGTTTGTTGGTAGTACATATTTCAGTTTGTATTATTCTTTTGTTTTTCATCCTTTATCCTGTTTGTTGGTAGTACATATTTCAGTTTTATTATTCTTTTGTTTTTCATCCTTTATCCTGTTTGTTGTGTAGTTACATATTTCAGTTTTTATTATTCTTTTGTTTTTCATCCTTTATCCTGTTTGTTGTGTAGTACATATTCAGTTATTTATTATTCTTTTGTTTTTCTATCCTTTATACTGTTTGTTGTGTAGTACATATTTCAGTTTTTATTATTCTTTTGTTTTTCATACCTTTATCCTGTGTGTGTTGTAGTACATATTTCGTTTGGTATATTCTTTTGTTTTTCATCCTTTATCCTGTTTTTGTGTAGTACATATTTCAGTTTTTATTATTCTTTTGTTTTTCATCCCTTTATCCTGTTTGTTGTGTAGTACATAATTTCAGTTTTTATTATTCTTTTTGTTTTTCATCCTTTATCCTGTTTGTTGTGTAGTTACATATTTCCAAGTTTTTATTTATTCTTTTGTTTTTCATCCTTTATCCTGTTGTTTGTGTAGGGTAGGCAATAGTTTCAGTTTTTTATTATTCGTTTTTTCCGTTTAATGTTGTCGAGTGCTCTTACATATTTCAGTTTTATTATTAACATATTTCAGTTTTTATTATTCTTTTGTTTTTCATCCTTTATCCTGTTTGTTGTGTAGTACATATTTCGGTTTTTTATTATTCTTTTGTTTTTCATCCTTTATCCTGTTTGTTGTGTAGTACATATTTCAGTTTTTATTATTCTTTGTTTTTTCATCCTTTATCCTGTTTGTTGTGTAGTACATATTTCAGTTTTTATTATTCTTTTTGTTTTTCATCCTTTATCCTGTTTGTTGTGTAGTACATATTTCAGGTTTTATTATTCTTTGTTTTTCATCCTTTATCCTGTTTGTTGTTGTAGTACATATTTCAGTTTTATTATTCTTTTGTTTTTCATCCTTTATCCTGTTGTTGTGTAGTACATATTTCAGTTTTTATTATTCTTTTGTTTTTCATCCTTTATCCTGTTTGTTGTGTAGTACATATTTCAGTTTTTATTATTCTTTTGTTTTTCATCCTTTATCCTGTTTGTTGTGTAGTACATATTTCAGTTTTTATTATTCTTTTGTTTTTCAATCCTTTATCCTGTTTGTTGTGTAGTACATATTTCAGTTTTTATTATTCTTTTGTTTTTCATCCTTTATCCTGTTTGTTGTGTAGTACATATTTCAGTTTTTATTATTCTTTTGTTTTTCATCCTTTATCCTGTTTGTTGTGTAGTACATATTTCAGTTTTTTATTATTCTTTTGTTTTTCCATCCTTATCCTGTTTGTTGTGTAGTACATATTTCAGTTTTTATTATTCTTTTGTTTTTCATCCTTTATCCTGTTTGTTGTGTAGTACATATTTCAGTTTTTTATTATTCTTTTGTTTTTTCATCCTTTATCCTGTTTGTTGTGTAGTACATATTTCAGTTTTTTATTATTCTTTTGTTTTTCATCCTTTATCCTGTTTGTTGTGTAGTACATATTTCAGTTTTTTATTATTCTTTTGTTTTTCATCCTTTATCCTGTTTGGTTGTGTAGTACATATTTCAGTTTTTATTATTCTTTTGTTTTCATCCTTATCCTGTTTGTTGTGTAGTACATATTTCAGTATTTTATTATTCTTTTGTTTTTCATCCTTTATCCTGTTTGTGTGTAGTACATATTTCAGTTTTTATTATTCTTTTGTTTTTTAATCCTTTATCCTGTTTGTTGTGTAGTACATATTTCAGTTTTTATTATTCTTTTGTTTTTCATCCTTTATCCTGTTTGTTGTGTAGTACATATTTCAGTTTTTATTATTCTTTTGTCTTTTCATCCTTTATCCTGTTTGTTGTGTAGTACATATTTCAGTTTTTATTATTCTTTTGTTTTCATCCTTTATCCTGTTTTGTTGTGTAGTAATATTTCAGTTTTTATTATTTTTGTTTTTCATCCTTTATTCCTGTTTGTTGTGTTAGTACATATTTCAGTTTTTTATTATTCTTTTGTTTTCATCCTTTATCCTGTTGTGTGTAGTACATATTTCAGTTTTTATTATTCTTTTGTTTTCATCCTTTATCCTGTTTGTTGTGTAGTACATATTTCAGTTTTTATTATTCTTTTGTTTTCATCCTTTATCCTGTTTTTGTGTAGTACATATTTCAGTTTTTTATTATTCTTTTGTTTTTCATCCTTTATCCTGTTGTTGTGTAGTACATATTTCAGTTTTTATTATTCTTTTGTTTTTCATCCTTTATCCTGTTTGTTGTGTAGTACATATTTCAGTTTTTATTATTCTTTGTTTTCATCCTTTATCCTGTTTGTTGTGTAGTACATATTTCAGTTTTTTATTATTCTTTTGTTTTTCATCCTTTATTCCTGGTTTGTTGTGTAGTACATATTTCAGTTTTTATTATTCTTTTGTTTTTCATCCTTTATCCTGTTTGTTGTGTAGTACATATTTCAGTTTTTATTATTCTTTTGTTTTTCATCCTTTATCCTGTTTGTTGTGTAGTACATATTTCAGTTTTATTATTCTTTTGTTTTTCATCCTTTATCCTGTTGTTGTGTAGTACATATTTCAGTTTGTATTATTCTTTTGTTTTTCATCCTTTTATCCTGTTTGGTTGTTGTAGTAACATATTTCAAGTTTGTATATTCTTTTGTTTTTCATCCTTTATCCTGTTTGTTGTGTAGTACATATTTCTGTTTTATTATTCTTTTGTTTTTCATCCTTTATCCTGTTTGTTGTTGTAGTACATATTTCACGTTTTTATTATTCTTTTTGTTTTTCATCCTTTATCCTGTTTGTTGTGTAGTACATATTTCTGTTTTTTATTATTACTTTTGTTTGTTCATCCTTTAATTGTCCTGTTTGTTTGTGTAGTACATATTTCAGTTTTTATTATTCTTTTGTTTTTCATCCTTTATCCTGTTTGTTGTGTAGTACATATTTCAGTTTTATTATTCTTTTGTTTTTCAATCCTTATCCTGTTTGTTGTGTGTACATATTTCAGTTTTATTATTCTTTTGTTTTTCATCCTTATCCTGTTTGTTGTGTAGTACATATTTCAGTTTTTATTATTCTTTGTTTTTCATCCTTTATCCTGTTTGTTGTGTAGTACATATTTCAGCTTTTTATTATTCTTTTGTTTTTCATCCTTTATCCTGTTTGTTGTGTAGTACATAATTTCAGTTTTTATTATTCTTTTGTTTTTCATCCTTTATCCTGTTTGTTGTGTAGTACATATTTCAGTTTTTATTATTCTTTTGTTTTTCATCCTTTATCCTGTTTTGTTGTGTAGTACATATTTCAGTTTTTATTATTCTTTTGTTTTTCATCCTTTATCCTGTTTGTTGTTGTAGTACATATTTCAGTTGTTATTATTCTTTGTTTTTCATCCTTTATCCTGTTTGTTGTGTAGTACATATTTCAGTTTTTATTATTCTTTTGTTTTTCATCCTTTATCCTGTTTGTTGTGTAGTACATATTTCAGTTTTTATTCATTCTTTTGTTTTTCATCCTTTATCCTGTTTGTTGTGTAGTACATATTTCAGTTTTTATTATCTTTTGTTTTTCATCCTTTATCCTGTTTGTTGTGTTAGTACATATTTCAGTTTTTATTATTATTTTGTTTTTCATCCTTTATCCTGTTGTTGTGTAGTACATATTTCAGTTTTTATTTATTCTTTTGTTTTTCATCCTTTATCCTGTTTGTGTGTGTAGTACATATTTCAGTTTTTATTATTCTTTTGTTTTTCATCCTTTATCCTGTTTGTTGTGTAGTTACATATTTCAGTTTTTATTATTCTTTTGTTTTTCATCCTTTATCCTGTTTGTTGTGTAGTACATATTTCAGTTTTTATTATTCTTTTGTTTTTCATCCTTTATCCTGTTTGTTGTGTAGTACATATTTCAGTTTTTATTATTCTTTTGTTTTTCATCCTTTATCCTGTTTGTTGTGTAGTACATATTTCAGTTTTATTATTCTTTTGTTTTCATCCTTTATCCTGTTTGTTGTGTATACATATTTCAGTTTTTATTATTCTTTTTGTTTTTCATCCTTTATCCTGTTTGTTGTGTAGTACATATTTCAGTTTGTATTATTCTTTTGTTTTTCATCCTTTATCCTGTTGTTGTGTAGTACATATTTCAGTTTGTATTATTCTTTTGTTTTTCATCCTTTATCCTGTTTGTTGTGTAGTACATATTTCAGTTTTTATTATTCTTTTTGTTTTTCATCCTTTATCCTGTTTGTTGTGTAGTACATATTTCAGTTTTTATTATTCTTTTGTTTTTCATCCTTTATCCTGTTTGTTGTGTAGTACATATTTCAGTTTTTATTATTATTTTGTTTTTCATCCTTTATCCTGTTTGTTGTGTAGTACATATTTCAGTTTTTTATTATTCTTTTGTTTTTCATCCTTTATCCTGTTTGTTGTGTAGTACATATTTCAGTTTGTATTATTATTTTGTTTTTCATCCTTTATCCTGTTTGTTGTGTAGTACATATTTCAGTTTATTTTTGTTATTTTTTTTCATCCTTTATCCTGTTTGTTGTGTAGTACATATTTCAGTTTTTATTATTCTTTTGTTTTTCATCCTTTATCCTGTTTGTTGTGTAGTACATATTTCAGTTTGTATTATTCTTTTGTTTTTCATCCTTTATCCTGTTTGTTGTGTAGTACATATTTCAGTTTTTATTATTCTTTTGTTTTTCATCCTTTATCCTGTTTGTTGTGTAGTACATATTTTAACTTTTTATTATTCTTTTGTTTTTCATCCTTTATCCTGTTTTGTTGTGTAGTACATATTTAACTTTTTATTATTCTTTTGTTTTTCATCCTTTATCCTGTTTGTTGTGTAGTACATATTTCAGTTTTTATTATTCTTTTGTTTTTCATCCTTTATCCTGTTTGTTGTGTAGTACATATTTCAGTTTTTATTATTCTTTTGTTTTTCATCCTTTATCCTGTTTGTTGTGTAGTACATATTTCAGTTTGTATTATTCTTTTGTTTTTCATCCTTTATCCTGTTTGTTGTGTAGTACATATTTCAGTTTTTATTATTCTTTTGTTTTTCATCCTTTATCCTGTTTGTTGTGTAGTACATATTTCAGTTTGTATTATTCTTTTGTTTTTCATCCTTTATCCTGTTTGTTGTGTAGTACATATTTCAGTTTGTATTATTCTTTTGTTTTTCATCCTTTATCCTGTTTGTTGTGTAGTACATATTTCAGTTTGTATTATTCTTTTGTTTTTCATCCTTTATCCTGTTTGTTGTGTAGTACATATTTAACTTTTTATTATTCTTTTGTTTTTCATCCTTTATCCTGTTTGTTGTGTAGTACATATTTCAGTTTTTATTATTATTTTGTTTTCATCCTTTATCCTGTTTGTTGTGTAGTACATATTTCAGTTTTTATTATTCTTTTGTTTTTCATCCTTTATCCTGTTTGTTGTGTAGTACATATTTCAGTTTTTATTATTCTTTTGTTTTTCATCCTTTATCCTGTTTGTTGTGTAGTACATATTTCAGTTGTTATTATTCTTTTGTTTTCATCCTTTATCCTGTTTGTTGTGTAGTACATATTTCAGTTTTTATTATTCTTTTGTTTTTCATCCTTTATCCTGTTTGTTGTGTAGTACATATTTCAGTTTTTATTATTCTTTTGTTTTTCATCCTTTATCCTGTTTGTTGTGTAGTACATATTTCAGTTTTTATTTCATGTTTAAATTTGTACCTTTTTTCTGGAAGCACATTGTGTTGCATTCCATGTCTGAAATGTGCTGTATAAATTAAGCTTGATTTGGGTGAGGGTGAGCAAGACAGAAGTGGAAGAGTTTGAAGGGGAGAGAGAGGGGGAAGGAAGGGGGGAGAGAGAGAGGGGGAAGGAAGGGGGGGAGAGAGAGGGGGAAGGAAGGGGGGAGAGAGAGGGGGAAGGAAGGGGGGAGAGAGAGAGAAGGAAGGGGGGATAGAGAGAGGGAAGGCGTGATGTCAAGGCCCCTTTGAAAAAAATATTGAAAAAAAGAGCCAAAATGCTTCTCATCGTGCTTCTACACCTGCATTGCTTGTTGTTTGGGGTTTTAGGCTGGGTTTCTGTACAGCACTTTGAGATATCAGCTGATGTACGAAGGGCTTTATGTATACATTTGATTTGATTTGATTAGCACACACTGACTATTCATGTCAACATTGTATTACATATGAACATGGATTTGGTGACATTATTAAACTGATCAGACTCATTAACATTTTAACGACACAGTCCTTTTGGTTTGAGGAGCAGGGAGGGGAAGGTAGCAGTTAAACCTCACTAAAACACAGTATAGCCTATAAACCACATATAGAGAGCCCTAGACTTCCATCATCTCAAGTACGTCTCTCATACTGCCCGAGTATAATGATAGTAAAACCCATGCTAATGTAATGCTGTCTGGTATCACCTCTATGCTAATGCCTGACCCTAACCCAGTGTAATTAAGACCTGCCTCAGATGTTCCTCCTCACTCCTCAACCTTCCTCTACCACCCCGTCATACACAATCACCAACAACAGCTGGCTCATAATATGCTCAGACAGAAAGGCTGCTGACCAAGACATACTGTGCATTATCTGTGCATCCACAGAAGAACACAAACAGCAGCTTACCGCTAATAAAAATCAGTTAGGCTACTGACGTTGGACAAACACACGCACGCACGCGTGCACACACACACACACACACACACACACACACACACACACACACTGTTTTTCATTCAATTATTGCTGTGTCTGTGCAATCTAAAACATCCTAGAGAGAGAGAGAGAACACACCACTATATTATGGGTTATGAAAGCCTTCACAGTCTCTATGAGGAACAATAACTATGTTAATCCTAATAACACTGAGAGCAATTATACCTCCCTCGCCGGCCACAGACCGCATCGGTCGCACTCAGACAAATGGATTGGTGGATTAGTTTTGCACTTGACTGGTTTTGTCTGTCCTCCATTCCAATATAGGGAGAGCCATTTGGTGTGCAACAGATTACACACATACACATACAGCTGTCGGATCTTAATTTGAGCCAGTTTGCTACAGCATGAAAATTATTCTGCAGCAACAGGCAATGTGGTTGTATTTCCTGCTGAGCAGGCCAATTCTCGGCAACAAAAGAGTGATCAAATTAAGATCCAACATCTGTACACAAACGCCACCCCCCTCACAGCCCTGTAGTGAACGAGCAATCTGACGTGTGGGCCAGTGGATTCAACTAGTAACACACAGATAGTAGGAATAACAGGAATACACTACTGTACTAAGCCATTCATATGATCTTCTTTTTATTGTTTATCACTCTCTGTTCCTTTCTTTTACCTCCATTCTTCCCCGTTCCCCCTCCTCTCTCTCCCTGTACAAAGTATGGATAGTGTTACAGTGTTTGTAGAGTGGTGAGGATCTTCAGTGCTAAGAATAGCAACGTCTACAGCTAGGTCTAAAGTAGCACTGTCTCCTCAGCCACCGCAGGGGTCTCATCTGGTGTCACCGTTAATGCAGACCCCGCCCTGTGTACCCCCACCTCACTGCCCCTCTCACTATAACACCCCTCATGGCAACCGGCACTGCCCTCTCACTGTTACAGCAGAGAGACCATCTTTGTCTGTCTGTAGGTCTGTGAGCAAGTCTGTATGTACGAAATGGACAACTATTGAGAAAGTTGATGAATTGTGACCCTGTGAGGGTGCTAGAGTAGCCAAGCCCCGAGCCCCCCAGGGAGGACAAGTTACACGGTTGTCAGGCTGGAGATCCCTGAGAGAGGGGAGGGATGACAATGCATGCCCCTGAGACACAACGGACGCAGAGAGAGAGAGTGAGTAATACCACACACACACTCTCTCTCTCTCACACACACACACACACACACACACACACACACACACACACACACACACACACACACACACACACACACACACACACACACACACACACACACAAAGTCTTCAAAATGATATATTCCTGGTCTGTCCCCGCAGATATGAACCATATACAGTCCATGCTATATAGCTGGGGAGTATTTCACTTTCGTGATATCTCTATTCATTTTACATTTCAGTCCTTTAGCAGATTCTCCAGAGTGACTTAGTGCATTCATCTTAAGATAGCTAGGTGGGACAACCACATATCACAGTCATAGTAAGTACATTTTCCTCAAAGTAGCTTTCAGCAAGTCAGATCTAGTAGGGGGGAAAGTCAGATCTAGTAGGGGGGAAAAGTCAGATCTAGTAGGGGGGAAAAGTCAGATCTAGTAGGGGGGAAAAGTCAGATCTAGTAGGGGGGGGGAAAGTCAGATCTAGTAGGGGGGAAAGTCAGATCTAGTAGGGGGGAAAGTCAGATCTAGTAGGGGGGGAAAGTCAGATCTAGTAGGGGGGGAAAGTCAGATCTAGTAGGGGGGGAAAGTCAGATCTAGTAGGGGGGAAAAGTCAGATCTAGTAGGGGGGGGGGGAAAAGTCAGATCTAGTAGGGGGGGGGGAAGTCAGATCTAGTAGGGGGGGAAAGTCAGATCTAGTAGGGGGGAAAGTCAGATCTAGTAGGGGGGGAAGTCAGATCTAGTAGGGGGGGAAGTCAGATCTAGTAGGGGGGGAAAGTCAGATCTAGTAGGGGGGAAAAGTCAGATCTAGTAGGGGAGGGAAAGTCAGATCTAGTAGGGGGGAAAGTCAAGTTTGAGTGTTAGTTCAGGAAAGGCTTAAAAAAAAGACTATTGCTGTTTTGTATTCCGTGATGAAATTTGTAGAGGAGAGAGGGGCTTTCTATCTGCAGTGCTGTTGTAGTCCAGATGGTATGTGTCATAAAGGTACAGATAGATATACAGAATGGTGGCAGGTTAGGAGTAGCAAACGGTGTCGTTTCAAGGAGCGACCCTCACATACACCCCCCCCACACACACACACACTCTCCCAGCTCTCCACTTGTTGAAATCACCTTCACGAATATCACAACATTACCAAACGAGAAAGAGTGTGTGTTTGTTTGCGCGTGTGTGCGTGTCTCTCGTCCAACCTTGGCGTTGGCCAGCCTCTCTCTGGGGCCCATCTGCGTAACCATGGTGATTGAGCGATCTCCATCTCTGTGTGTTAATCTGGTCTTCCCTGGGGCCGCAGCACACAGGAAGGTGATGCAGAATAATAAGTGCTCATTAATTTCCCTAAAACCGCCGTGGGGCCGCTGTCCGAAGGATACCTCAGAGAGGCTAGTGTGTGTGTGTAAGAGAAGAAGGGATTTCGAGGAGTGTGTGTGTCTGTGTGTGTTTGAGATGTCCCCAGTCAGGGGTATGTTTTGACAGCAGGGTGACTTGGGATGGCAGCTGCTGGGTAATTTGAGCTTGAGCAATGTTATGTCAGACTCTCTTCCAAACACCCACAGACGCAGCAATGCACACACACACACACACTCACACACACACAAAACACGCACACAATGTTATAAAGTGGCTTGGCTGGAATGCTACAGCAGGTCCATAGATCCTGTTACTGTGTGTTCGACATTACAGGCAACCTTACAGTATCTCTATTCTACAGTTACTGAATGAGTAAAGCAGACCTGACTACCACAACAGAGCTTTGCGTGTGTCTAACTTCTCCCTCTGAAATCAAATCTCTACCTAATATAGTTCAATTTGATAGAATATTTGGAGAACTACAGCCCAGTACTGTAGCCTACGCAGGTCTTCTAAGTATAACTTGACATTTCTAGAGTTGTGATAGGTGTCTGAAATACTTCAGCTCCTATTCTAAGGCACTTGAGCCCATAAGAACCTGAAGACCAATTTACTGGAAAATCTATGTTTCAAACTCCACTTTCCAACTTTGCTCCAGTGACAGAATCAGATCAGAGGGTGTGAGTGTACGAACATGAGTGTGTACGTGTGCTTGTGCGTGTGTGTGTGTGTGTGTATGTGTGTATGTGTGTGTGTGTGTGTGTGTGTGAGAGAGGGAGAGGGAATCAATTACTGAGGGAGAGAGGCAGAGACAGTTTTAAGTCTAGCAGAGGCTTGCAATTCTCAGCTAGTGATAGGACCACAGAGTAGGAGTTAACATTGTTCACATTCATAAGGGGAGTGTGTGTGTGTGTGTCAGAGACAATGCAGTACGTTCTACTCTGTTCTGCCGACTAACCCAGACTCCAGGACTTTCTGTCCATCTCACTGCTATGTGTTCCACCAATAAAGACAACTCTATGACACGTAGAAGAGAGATGGGATACTGTACATGTTTTTTAATGCACCGCAGGTGTAACAGTCCAGGTGCAAAGGCTGATAGTACCACTGTTTCTCCACTGGAGGAAAGAAACGGACTGGGCTGGAGACAGAGAGGAGAATGTTAAGTGATAATCTAGTTAGAATGACCTGGCTGGTTCTCCTCCACTATACTGATGTCTGTATGTTTATCTTTTAAATTCAAGAGATATAGCAGCTTCAGTGCAGCTCAAGATGTTTCTCATTCCCTTATTTATACTCATCCCAGCTCTCCACTTTCTCTCTCCTCCACTCCCTCTTATCTACTACTCTCCCTGTTCCTGTCACTCTCTCTGCCCCACACTTCTCCACTCATCCCTCTCTCTGCTATCTCTACCATCCCTCCTTCTCTGTGCTGTATTAGTGAATAATTGGGGAGTGTCTGACACATCAGGCCGTCTCACGGTGTATCTACTCACGGTGGATTGGCATGCCTGAGGCGCCCGCTTGGCTTGGCAGGCAGGTTTGGCATCCGCCGCAAACTTTGCCAGTTTTTGCATTCACACACACAGACATGCAGACTGCTTCGATGCCATATTTCAATACAAGAGAAACAAAAGAGTGGAAAATATGAACTAATGAGACGAGAATTCAATCTGCCTGGGAGCTGAGATACGGAAAGCAGTTCTCTCCAACCTCCTCAGATCACTTCAACATCAGACAGATAATGTAGAAAGAGAAATGATTTCTCTACATTCATTACTGTTGTTCTCCCGGAGTAATGTGGCATGAAGAAAACATGAAGCATTGTTTGTTATTGTGTGTTATGTTATTTGATGATCCTGTTGGTCTTAGTGCTAGGTCATCATCACTCCTATCTCAGCTTTGCCCAGTGTGTGTGTGAGGTACAGTGGGGTGAGGTCACATTCCAGCAGAGAGCATAGTTGGTGAAGTGGGCTGGAGCATGTATTTCGGCCTCAAACCTCAGAACAGGAAGAGAAGAACGAGGAGGAGGAGTAGGATTAGGAGGAGGAGGAGGGGGGAGGGAGGAGAATGGGGTGTAGGAGGAGGAGGAGTAGGAGGACAATGGGGAGGAGGAGGAGAGCGAGGAGGAGGAGAAGGAGGAGGATGTAGGAGTAGGGAGGAGGAGGAGGAGGGGTGTAGGAGGAGAGGAGGGGGTGTAGGAGGAGGAGGGGGTGTAGGGAGGAGGAGGAGAGGGGATGTAGGAGGAGGAGGAGGGGATGTGGGAGGAGGAGGAGGGGATGTAGAGGAGGAGGAGGGGGGTGCAGGAGGTAGGGGGAGGAGGGAAGATGGGGGGATGAGGAAGGGGAGGAGAGGTGTGGGAGGAGGGGGGGGGGTGTAGGAGGAAGAGGAGGAGGGGGTGTAGGAGGAGGAGGAGGAAGATGAGCGGCAGGAGGAGGGGGAGGAGTAGGAGGAGGAGCGGGGGTGTTAGGAGGAGAGGAGGGGTGTAGGGAGGTGAAAGGAGAAGGGGGTTTCAGGAGGAGGAGGGGTGATAGAGAGGAAGGCCGTTTCAATCAAAATCTCAGAGATTCAGGAGTGGGATATAGGAGACGTAGAGAGAAAGAGAGAGAGAGAGAGAGCACAGACAGACAGAACAGACAGACAGACAGACAGAGAGAGAGAGGAGACAGAGAGACAGAGAGACAGAGAGAGAGAGAAGAGAGAGAAGGAGACAGAGAGAGAGAGAGACAGAGATACAGACAGAGAGAGAGAGACAGAAAGGAGAGAGGACCATATGCTGACAGAGGATGTATGCTTAGTGCGCCTGCTGCTTCCAATTAGAACAGAAGACAGCAACGGGAAAACACAGATGTGGCCACAGTAATGCCTGAGCGATCAGACATCTACCACCACCAGAGAGAGGACTCCTTAGGTATGAGAACCTGAGAGGTGGGCCAACAAACGGCCTCACAGATCAATCATCCATCCCCTTGGGGGAGATGACCCCTAACAGGAGACGGAGGGTGAGGTGGCCAAGACGCCGCCTGACGATGCAGGACACACTGAGAGAGGTGGCCAAAACACCGCCTGACCCATCATTCATCCTCGAGCCACCGAAGAGAGTACACACACATGTACTTACTTACTTACTTATTAGGCATGTACACACACTCAGAGAGCCACAGTATATGCCTCTGGGCCCCTGTAGACAAGACACCCCTGGGAAATACAATTATTGCATCATTCTTTACCTTTTTACAATCAAACTGTCCTGATTGCGCTAATGCCGTGTGTGTGTTGTGTGTGTGGGCAGAATGGCTGGCTGCTTGTGTCAGAAGCACCCTCTGATTTGCAGATAATACGTAGATATTTAAATAACTTTGATGGTGCATATATGTGTACATATTTAAATGGTTGTAATTGGCCCTATCATCTGCCAGACTGCCAGAGGAGCATCTGTCCTCCTCTTCTCCTCTTGTTTCAACTCCCTCTCTCCCTGTAACTCCCTCATCTGTCTCCTCTTCTCCTCCTTTCACTCCCCTCCTCCCTATAACTCCATCATCTGTCTCCTCTTCTTTCTCCTCCTTTCACTCCCTCTCTCTCGTACTCCCTCATCTGTCTCATCTTCTCCTCCTTTCACTCCGCTCTCCCTATACTTCAATCATCTGTCTCCTCTTCTCCTACTTTGCACCTCCTCTCATCCCTATACTCCATCATCTGTCTCCTCTTCTCCTCATTTCCATCCCTCTCCCCTATACTAGCAAGCTCTGTATCCTCTTCTCCTCTTTCACTCCCTCTCTCCCTATACTCCATCATCTGTCCCTCGCTCGCCTTCACTCCCTCTCTCTCTGTACTCCCTCATCTGTCTCCTCTTCTCCTCCTTTCACTCCCTCTCTCCCTATACTCCATCATCTGTCTCCTCTTCTCCTCCTTTCACTCCCTCTCTCCCTATACTCCATCATCTGTCTCCTCTTCTCCTCCTTTCACTCCCTCTCTCTCTGTACTCCCTCATCTGTCTCCTCTTCTCCTCCTTTTCACTCCCTCTCTCCTATACTCCATCATCTGTCTCCTCTTCTCCTCCTTCACTCCCTCCTTCTCCTTATACTCCCATCATCTGTCTCCTCTTCTCCTCCTTTCACTCCCTCTCTCGTTGTACTCCCTCATCTGTCTCCTCTTCTCCTCCTTCACTCCCGTCCTCCTCCCTATACTCCATCATCTGTCTCCTCTTCTCCTCCTTTCACTCCTCTCTCCCTATAACTTCCATCATCTGTCTCCTCTTCTCCTCCTTTCACTCCCTCTCTCCCTATACTCCATCATCTGTATCCTCTTCTCCTCCTTTCACTCCCTCTCTCCCTGTACTCCCTCATCTGTCTCCTCTTCTCCTCCTTTCACTCCCTCTCTCCTGTACTCCCTCATCTGGTCTCCTCTTCTCCTCCTTTCACTCCCCTCTCTCTGTACTCCCTCATCTGTCTCCTCTTCACCTCCTTTCACTCCCTCTCTCCCTGTACTTCCTCATTCTGTCCTCCTCTCTCCTCCTTTCACTCCCTCATCTCCCTGTACTCCCTCCCGTTTCCCTCCTCTGTCCCTGTACTCTCCCCTCCTCTGTTTCCTCTCCCTTCCCCTGTACTCCCTCCTCTGTTTCCCCTCCTCTCCCTGTACTCCCCTCCTCTGTTCCTCCTCTCCCTGTACTCCCTCCTCTGTTTCCCTCCTCTCCCTGTACTCCCTCCTCTGTTTCCCTCCTCTCCCCTGTACTCCCTCCTCTGTTACTCCTCCTCTCCCTGTACTTCCCTCCTCTGTTTCCCTCCTCTCCCTCTTCTTACTCTTTTCATTTTCTCCTTCCATTTTATAGCCCCTTTTAATGTGTGTAATGCTGGATCCTTATCCTAAAAATGACCCATTCCAGGGAGGTAAATTCCTCATCCCCTTCTATCTTTTTTAATAGGGGAAATGGAGGGAGAGAGAGAGGGATTACAGCTCAATAACAGCATGACATTATGACTCCCCGTTCCCCACCCACACACGGATTAACTGAGGGGAGCAAACCTGCTTTAGCATTGTAACCTGAAAATTCTCTCCTCGTATAGAAAGGCATTTAGGACCAATAAATAGCACTACGTGAGTACAATGCCATTCAGTGAAGGGATAAATGAAAGCCATGCATCATGGTGACAGAACGTTTTCACTTGACTGCTGCTGTTTCAATAGCCGGCGAGCATAAACACGTTTGTTTGCCTCGCCAACGCCAGCCATGCTTCCGTGTGGTTTAGAATTGGGGATCCAGTATAAACAAGACTTAGCTGTCAATCATGATGAGGTTGTTTCTTGGGAGCAATTTAGGGTTCATTTGAAATTCCGTGCTGTACAGACCACAACTATTTCTCGGTTCTATTCCAATCCCTCTCCCATGGAACTAATGGGAAAACTATCCTTGGAATTTCAGTGCTCAGAGTACCCTGGGCAAACAGGTGTGTGTATGGCCCAGTGGGTCTGCCTGTCTCTGATAAGGAATGAGAGTGACATAAGACTGTTCAATCAAAAGCTGTATGTGGAAGTCTCCAGGGGAAGATAGGGAAGGAGTGAGGGAGGAGAGAGGACAGGTGTAAGGGAGGGTGATAAAATAAAAGAGAAAAGGTGAAGTAGGGGAGTGAGAGAAGAGATGCAAGGTGCACCCCCTGTGGTAATAGCCCTGCCCTGACACAGACAGGAGTGAGAGAAGAGATGCAAGGTGCACCCCCTGTGGTAATAGCCCTGCCCTGACACAGACAGGAGTGAGAGAAGAGATGCAAGGTGCACCCCCTGTGGTAATAGCACAGCCCTGACACAGACAGGAGTGAGAGAAGAGATGCAAGGTGCATCCCCTGTGGTAAAAGCCCTGCCCTGACACAGACAGGAGTGAGAGAAGAGATGCAAGGTGCATCCCCTGTGGTAATAGCCCTGCCCTGACACAGACAGGAGTGAGAGAAGAGATGCAAGGTGCATCCCCTGTGGTAAAAGCCCTGCCCTGACACAGACAGGAGTGAGAGAAGAGATGCAAGGTGCATCCCCTGTGGTAATAGCCCTGCCTTGACACAGACAGGAGTGAGAGAAGAGATGCAAGGTGCATCCCCTGTGGTAATAGCCCTGCCTTGACACAGACAGGAGTGAGAGAAGAGATGCAAGGTGCATCCCCTGTGGTAATAGCCCTGCCTTGACACAGACAGGAGTGAGAGAAGAGATGCAAGGTGCACCCCCTGTGGTAATAGCCCTGCCTTGACACAGACAGGAGTGAGAGAAGAGATGCAAGGTGCACCCCTGTGGTAATAGCCCTGCCCTGACACAGACAGGAGTGAGAGAAGAGATGCAAGGTGCATCCCCTGTGGTAATAGCCCTGCCCTGACACAGACAGGAGTGAGAGAAGAGATGCAAGGTGCACCCCCTGTGGTAATAGCCCTGCCCTGACACAGACAGGAGTCAGAGAAGAGATGCAAGGTGCACCCCCTGTGGTAATAGCCCTGCCCTGACACAGACAGGAGTGAGAGAAGAGATGCAAGGTGCACCCCCTGTGGTAATAGCCCTGCCCTGACACACACAGGAGTGAGAGAGGACCAAAAAGAAGTAAGAGAGGGAGAAAAAACAAGCATAGGAGGAGAGGAGGAGAGGGAGAAAAGGCAGGGGAGAGGGAGAGTAGTGCCCCTGTGTTAATAGTTCTGCCCTGTCTGGACCTCACTCTCCAGGCCGTGCCAAGCCCAGTGATTTATGGGCTATTTGGAGATAGCTGGGCCATGTACACCATCCCTCACCCAGGCCAAGAACTGAAGAACAGAGGAGAGAGGAGGAGGAAGAGAAGAATAAATGGAGAGGAAGAAGGGGGGGGGGGTGAGAGATGAGGAGGAGAGGAGCGGGGAGATGAGAGGATGGAATGAGTGGGGATGGAAGAGGGGGAGAGGAGAGAAGCCTGTACTTTGATCTGGACCAAAGATCATTGGTATTCACCATCAACACCAGAGAAGAAATCTCTCTCTCTCTCACCATGTCTCTTTACTTCTCTAGCTCCACTACACAGCTAACAGGTACATTCTTCATCCATACTCCATACAGTATCTCTACAACTCAAAGCCTCACTCTCCTCTGACACTGTTATTTCCTGCTGTTAAATTGCAGAGATTTGGACAATAGGTCTGTGAATGAGTTATGTGTGTGTGTGTTGTGTGTGTGTGTGTATGTCTGTGTGTGTAGAGTAGGGATGTGTGTGTATAGTATGTGTGTTTGTGTGTACAGTATGTGTGTGTGTGTGTGTACAGTAGGGATGTGTGTGTATAGTATGTCTATAGTATGTGTGTGTGTACAGTATGTGTGTGTGTGTGTGTTCAGTAGGGTTATGTGTTTGTATAGTATGTGTATAGTATGTGTGTGTGTGTGTGTGTGTGTGTGTGTACAGTATGTGTGTGTGTGTACAGTATGTGTGTACAGTATGTGTGTGTGTACAGTGTGTTTGTGTGTGTGTGTGTGTGTGTGTGTGTGTGTGTGTGTGTGTGTGTGTGTGTGTCCGCCAGTAGAAGTAGTAGCAATGTCAGAGACAAAGAACAACTACAGACCTACAGACCTGCAGACCAGGTCCTTCAAACAAAAAACTAACAAGAGATTCAGGAGTGGAGAAGGAGAGCGATGACCATCACAGGTATAGTGTTAGAGAGGGAACGCTGACAAAAATATGTGTCCATCAAGACAGAGAAAGAGGGAGGGAGAGAGAGAGATGAAGAAAGAAAGAAAGCGAGAGAGAGGGAGGGAGAAAGAAAGAGACAGATCTAACCACTACATTTCCTCTGCAGTCGTATCCCAGGTATTCAGCGTAGTAACAACCCCGTTATTAAGATTATTAAGAGCATACTGATCCAGAATCAGTACCATGACTTAACATGTGATCATTAAGCATAACAGCTCATGATGGACTAACCGGCCCTAGCACGACTACAGTTGTTACGGGTAATCACCCTGGCGATTGCCCTAGCTTGTTCCTGGCGGTCACCATGGTTTCACGCAGCGGTTGTCTCATGGTCTACTTCCTCTCAGCGTCGACCAGGCTCCCCGACTCAGACAGAACTCAGTAGACCCCACCTGATCTAAACCTGCAACCCAAGATGGGTCCGCCCCCTCTCTCCCTCAGCCCCACCCCCCTCTCTCCCTCAGCCCCACCCCCACCCCCCTCTCTCCTCAGCCCCCCCCCCTCTCTCCCTCAGCCCCCCCCCCTCTCCCTCAGCCCCCCCCCCTCCCTCAGCCCCCCCCCCCCTCTCTCCCTCAGCCCCCCCCCTCTCTCCCTCAGCCCCACCCCCCTCTCTCCCTCAGCCCCCCCCCTCTCTCCCTCAGCCCCACCCCCCTCTCTCCCTCAGCCCCCCCCCTCTCTCCCTCAGCCCCACCCCCCCTCTCTCCCTCAGCCCCCCCCCCCCCCCTCTCTCCCTCAGCCCCCCCCCCCCCTCTCTCCCTCAGCCCCCCCCCCTCTCTCCCTCAGCCCCTTCCCCCCTCTCTCCCTCAGCCCCACCCCCTCTCTCCCTCAGCCCCCCCCCTCTCTCCCTCAGCCCCACCCCCCTCTCTCCCTCAGCCCCCCCCCCTCTCTCCCTCAGCCCACCCCCCCTCTCTCCCTCAGCCCCCCCCCTCTCTCCCTCAGCCCCCCCCCCTCTCTCCCTCAGCCCCTTCCCCCCTCTCTCCCTCAGCCCCTTCCCCCTCTCTCCCTCAGCCCCCCCCCTCTCTCCCTCAGCCCCACCCCCCTCTCTCCCTCAGCCCCACCCCCCTCTCTCCCTCAGCCCACCCCCCTCTCTTCCTCAGCCCCACCCCCCTCTCTTCCTCAGCCCCACCCCCCTCTCTCCCTCAGCCCCACCCCCCTCTCTCCCTCAGCCCCACCCCCCTCTCTTCCTCAGCCCCACCCCCCTCTCTTCCTCAGCCCCACCCCCCTCTCTTCCTCAGCCCCACCCCCCTCTCTTCCTCAGCCCCACCCCCCTCTCTCCCTCAGCCCCCCCCCTCTCTCCCTCAGCCCCAACCCCCTCTCTCCCTCAGCCCCACCCCCCTCTCTTCCTCAGCCCCACCCCCCTCTCTTCCTCAGCCCCACCCCCCTCTCTCCCTCAGCCCCACCCCCCTCTCTCCCTCAGCCCTACCCCCCTCTCTCCCTCAGCCCCACCCCCCTCTCTTCCTCAGCCCCACCCCCCTCTCTTCCTCAGCCCCACCCCCCTCTCTCCCTCAGCCCCACCCCCCTCTCTCCCTCAGCCCCACCCCCCTCTCTCCCTCAGCCCTACCCCCCTCTCTCCCTCAGCCCCACCCCCCTCTCTCCCTCTCTCCCTTATTTTATCTCACGTTAGTCTCAGTCCAAACGTCGTAAATTGTTGGTTATCTGCACAAACCCAGTCTTCACTATGAGTCATCCAGACATCAATTGTCTGAAATCATTTATTTACAAACTAAGTAATTCACAGAAATGCATAAACAAACAATAGATAGTTACAAGCAAATGATAACAGAGTATCCCTAGTGGGATAAACTGGTATCGCGGCTTGGTGGACAAAAAGGGAAGTGGGGGTCGACTGAGAAGTCCCTACAGAGTTGATAATTATAACAATTGAAATGCTAATCCTTTGCACATGAACGCTCACTCATTCGGCAATAATTACAATCAATATATATATTTACGCTCAGTGTGTCGCCGGGATCTCTATTGAAAAGATTGTTTCTGTTGGAGAGTTTGTCCTCTCTCTCTCTCTCTCTCTCTCTCTCTCTCTCTGTCGTGGTTAGAATGGGTAGTTCAGAGTGACATTCATTCATATCGTTATGGATAGATGTTTCGGCGGTTGTCGGTCTTCGCGTTCAATGATACCGAATTCCTAGCTGCAGACTAGTAATTCATATCAAAGACTTGTTCTTATTCTGTCGGTATCGATAGTCTAAGAGTTTAACCACGTGGGATGGTTAAAAGATTCAGCAGTCTGGTCTCAAACCTTGGCCCTCTATTTATCGAGGTAAGCTGGTCTGCAATCTTTGTCCTCTCGTAATTGAGAGAAACATGGTCTGTTGAGAAATTCTCAAGGTGGGGGTTTTATTCGGAAGAGCAGAAAAAGGCTGTCTCATGATGCCAAGTCCTGGCTGTTTTCATGGGGGCGTGCCAGTGACTTTACATTACATCATTACATAGCATGCCATAATTTCACAAATAGTTTAATCTTTCCTCATTCATCCTGTACAGCAATTAGATGCAAGCCTCATAACTGAGGCTATTATACGTATAAACAGCGTTATGGTAATGTGGCCGTATTGTCTCTCATGAGTTTCACAAAATTGTACCAAACGGACCAGTTCGTAGCTGGATTCTTCACCGATCTTTTATACCTTCTCCAGAACATAAATGTTGTTTGGACCTCAAGTTCTGTGAGGTGGAAGAAATTCCTTTGTTCTCTCTATGAAAACTTCACTCTCTCTCTATACTGTGGTCATGAGGAGATAATCTCCTCCAGGAATTTACGACCTGAGGTCGCAGCAGCCTGAGTGTAGGAGACAGAGAGGGGGGGATGGGCTTGCTGTACCCAAAGAGGGCAACGTCATGACAGTACCCTCCCCTGACACCCCTCCCTCTGTTCTCTAAACATCTTAACACTAATGGAGAGGCCCACTTACCTACTTCTCCCCAGTGGGTGAGACCCTATAGGGATCCGACACCCAGTGTGTCTGTGTCTCTGTGTGTACACCCAAAACACGGACACTGGGACAGACAGACATAGGCACACACACAGACCACGCAGGCACCCACCACACACACGCCTGCGCTCGCCCACACACACACTCTCCAGGACACAGGGATAAAGAGGGGATGTCACTGTTCTGATTAGAGCAAATTAAAGGCATGGATTAACTCAGTGTCGTCTAGGCACAGATCCAATGTGGAGAGAGAGAGAGATGGAAAGGGAACTAGCTCTCTTCTCTCCTAACACTCGTGGCAAACTATGTACCCTTAACTTGGCAGCCGGCTACCCCTAATACCTCTCTTTCATCCATAATGGGAGGCCAGAGAGGGACAAGTATATCTGCTGTTAAATGACCAGGGTGCATGTGTGTATCGGTGTGTATGTGTGTGTATATGTGTGTATGCCGCTCTGTACCATCACTCATTCATATATCTTTATGTACATATTCTTTAACCCCTTACACTTGTGTCTATAAAGTAGTAGTTTTGGAATTGTTAGCTAGATTACTTGTTGGTTATTACTGCATTGTCGGAACGGAACTAGAAGCACAAGCATTTCGCTACACTCGCATTAACATCTGCTAACCATGTGTATGTGACAAATAAAATTTGATTTGATTTGATTTGTATGTACGTGTGTAGGTGTGTACGTGTGTGTATAGGTGTGTATGAGTGTGTGTATAGGTGTGTATGAGTGTGTGTATAGGTGTGTATGAGTGTGTGTATAGGTGTGTATGTGTGTGTATGGGTGCGGGAAGGAAGGAGGAGCCAGGCTGTCAGAGAAAGTGAGGCAGGAGAGCAGTGTGTGTGTGTGGTGGAGGTGACAGGCTGGACTGCTGCCAACAGCACTGTATGTGCCAAGTCACCTCTGATGTGACACCTGCTGGCCACAAGTAAGAACAGGGATGCACCAGGGAGGGTGTGTCATGTTACTGTTGGATGGATGGATGGATGGATGGATGGGTGTGTGTGTGTGTGTGTGTGTGTGTGTGTGTGTGTGTGTGTGTGTGTGTACACGCACTAGGCCAACAGTCTACCACAAACATAGGGGGGCATATAGTAAGGGTACATGTGTGTTTGTGCTTGTAAGAGTGTGTGTGTGTGTATGTGTACATGTTATTGATGGGCATGCGGCCACAGTCATATTATAGGCGGTGTTTTGGTGGGAGGGTGAGTGAGTATGTAGCAGAGAGATAGTGGTGTGTTAGTG
This sequence comes from Oncorhynchus kisutch, assembly GCF_002021735.2. Classification (NCBI taxonomy): domain Eukaryota; kingdom Metazoa; phylum Chordata; class Actinopteri; order Salmoniformes; family Salmonidae; genus Oncorhynchus; species Oncorhynchus kisutch. The sequence continues at coordinate 33,709,411 of NC_034191.2, forward strand.
GGGTTTAATTTGTCAATTGTTCATGGTACTATTAAGGGAATGGAGGCAGAATTTACTGTCTGGTGAAAGCTGTCTCTCTCTGTAGCAGTCACAGCTCAACCACCCTGACTCTGGTGTCTCATAGATAACTCTCCCCAATCTCTGACCTTCTACCCTTTCATCCATCCCTCTTTCACTTCAGCTCCTCTGTTCTCCTCTTTATTTCCTCATCTCTAACATTTCGTCCCCCTCTACTTCACCATATCATTCATTTGCCTTGTTCTCGTTACACCTAGCCTATTCATTTTACTACCTCTATTTTAATTCATTATTTCATTCCACCATATACCTACTCTCTTCTCCATTTACCTCATCTAACCCCTCATCTTCTATTATTCCCTTCATCTCCCCACTTTCTCCTCTCATTCCACCCATCCTCCTCCCCTCTTTCTTCTGTCTGGTGTTCCGGCCTACCTCTTCCCAGAGCGTGTGTTTTGTTCTCCGTGCTGCTGGGTAATCTGCAGGCGGCAGACAGGCCTGTTCAGTCAGACACAGGGTCTTAACCAGGGGATAATCCTGCAGTGGTACATACACAGACATAAAGGGGTACACACAGTCACACAGAGACATCCAGGGACATAGAGACATACACAGCCCTGTGCCTTCACCCAAAACAACAACCACACACGCCAAACACACACGTCTATGGCCCAGCAGAAATACTTAACACTCTTTCAAATGTTAAGATGAGATATGGGGCATGAAGATGTGTTCACATGAATGAAGAGTAAATAATCAGGCCAAAGAAGAACGCCAGGGTAGATATGGTAAAATGAGAGAAGGAAAGAGGAGTTGGTTGGATGGATACAGATCAAATGAAAGAAGAGAGGAATGGAAGATAACTGTAGCGTTCAGCTCTCCTGAGGAGCAGACGGCTGTGGCTAGCTTGTCACACAGTACAGCTTAGTAACTCTTCACACAGAAAAGGACAGGGCTTTAGGCTTTAGGCCAAACAGACAGACTGGCTGCCAAACAGAAAAACACCACATGAAAAGGCAAATCTGGCCGAATAATACATTTTTCACGGAGGAGAGAGCAAATGAAACGATCATTCATGCTCTCCGATGGCCTTTGAGGAATCATCAATCTATCCCTCTCTCCTCTCTCCAAACATTCTTGTCGTCTTTCTATCTCACCCTCTCTCTTTCCCATGTGTTCCTCCATCTCCACCTCTCTCTCCCTTCCTTAATCTCTCTTCCCTTTTCTCCTTCTCTCCTCATCGCCTGGTTCATTCTGTCCAGTGCTGGGATCGTGAGTTGGTTTAATGAGTCTTTTCTCCCACCTTCATTAGCTGAGGAGGATGATGATGGATGGAGGGAGGGGTAGATCATGGAGGTTGTACACACACACACACACACACACACACACACACACACACACACACACACACACACACACACACACACACACACACACACACACACACACACACACATAGTTTGCTTTGTATGTTTGTATGTTTTGTTTGGTCAGGGTGTGATCTGAGTGAGCATTCTATGTTGTATGTCTAGTTTGTCTGTTTCTGTGTTTGGCCTGATATGGTTCTCAATCAGAGGCAGGTGTTAGTCATTGTCTCTGATTGGGAACCATATTTAGGTAGCCTGTTTTTGTCATTGTGGGTTGTGGGTGATTGTCTATGTCTATGTCAGTTGCTTGTGTCAGCACAGTTCTTATATAGCTTCACGGTCGTTTATTGTTTTGTATAGTTTGTTGAGTGTTCTCTGTTTATTAAAATTCACGATGAACACATACCACGCTGCATTTTGGTCCTCCGATCCGTCTCGCTTCTCCTCGTCAGATGAGGAGGACATAGACAGTCTTGACACACACACACAGAAAGAGAGAGAGAGACAGAAACACCTCACCCTTCCCTGACATCTATTGATCAGGCTCACACAGTGGTTTGCAGCCATACTTCAGAATCCATATTGTGGCTGTCTGACAGAGTGTGTGTGTGTGTGAGGTTAGTAGGGTTAGTTATTACACAGCAAAGGGCTAGTGGCCTTATTTGGAGACAAAACATGTATTCTGACCCCGGCAGTTCTTAAAAGGGAAAAAGTGAATACCTCTCTTCTCTCCTTTAAGGCAGGGATATCAATGACGGGGCCCTTGAAGTGTTTCTGAACTGCAATCATCCTCATTTGTGTGTCTGTCAAATCAAATCAAATTTTATTGGTCACATACATGTGGTTAGCAGATGTTAATGCGAGTGTAGCGAAATGCTTGTGCTTCTAGTTCCGACCGTGCAGTAATATCTAACAAGTAATCTAACAATTTCACAACAACTACCTTATACACGCAAGTGTAAAGGAATGAATAAGAATATGTACATATAAATATATGGATGAGCGATGGCCGAAAAACATATGCAGATGCAGTAGATGGTATAGAGTACAGTATATACATATGAAATTAGTAATGTAGGGTATGTAAACATGATATAAAGTGGCATTGTTTAAAGTGACTTGTGATACTGTCACGCCCTGAACTGAGTATTCTTTGTTTTCTTTATATATTTTGGTTAGGTCAGGGTGTGACATGGGTGATGTATGTGTTTTGGTACTGTCTAGGGGTTTTATAGGTTTATGGGGTTGTTTACCATCTAGGTGTTTATGTATGTCTATGGTTGCCTAGATTGGTTCTCAATTAGAGGCAGTTGTTTATCGTTGTCTCTGATTGGGAACCATATTTAAGCAGCCATCTTCTTTGGGTGTTTTGTGGGTTATTGTCTATGTTTAGTTGCCTGTGTCTGCACTGTTATATATATATATCTCGCATCACGTTTGTTGTTTTGTAAGTTTGTTTTAGTGTTCTTTCTTCATTAAATATAGAAGATGAATTCACATCACGCTGCGCTTTGGTCTCCTCACTACAACGACCGTGACAGATACATTTATTACATCCATTTTTTTATTATTAAAGTGGCTCTCTGTAAAAGTTTGAGTGTTTTTGGTGACAAGCCAAATTTCTTCAGCCTCCTGAGGTTATTCACCATGCTGTCTGTGTGGGTGGACCATTTCAGTTTGTCTGTGATGTGTACGCCGAGGAACTTAAAACTTTCCACCTTCTCCACTACTGTCCCGTTGATCATCTCAGTTGTTTTGTTGACGTTGAGTGTGAGGTTATTTTCCTGACACCACACTCCGGGGACCATCACCTCCTCCCTGTAGGCCGTCTCATCGTTGTTGGTAATCAAGCCTACCACTGTCTGCAAACTTGATGAGTGAGTTGGAGGCGTGCATGGCCACACAGTCATGGGTGAACAGGGAGTACAGGAGAGGGCTGAGAACGCACCCTTGTGGGGCCCAATTGTTGAGGATCAGCGGGGTGACGATGTGTGTGTGTCAGCACATGAGAGGTAATGATTCGCCCAACAGACTGATTGGCAGACGTCCCCTGTTCACTGAAGTGGGACAAGATGGGACAACAGGAAGTCATTAACTGAGGAGAGAGGAAATGTGTGTGTATGTGTGTTTGTGAGGAGAGTTGGTGTCTGCCAACGAGAAGCATCACTGCCAGGACCTCTGATGTTAGTGTGTCTGTATGCATTCATACGAGAGAGTGTGTGTGTGTGTGTGTGTGTGTGTGTGTGTGTGTGTGTGTGTGTGTGTGTGTGTGTGTGTGTGTGTGTGTGTGTGTGTGTGTGTGTGTGTGTATACAGTGCATTCTGTAAGTATTCTGACTCCTTGACTTTTTCCACATTTTGTTACATTACAGCCTTATTCTAAAATTGATTAAATAGTTGTTTCCCCTCATCAATCTACACACAATACCCCAAAATGACAAAGCAAAAACTATTAAATTAAATATCACATTTACATAAGTATTCATACCCTTTCCTTAGTACTATGTTGAAGCACCTTCGGCAGAGACTACTGGCTGGGCCACTGAAGGACATTCAGACACTTGTCCCAAAGCCACTCCTGCGTTGTCTTGGCTGTGTGCTTAGGGTTGTTGTCCAGTTGGAAGGTGAATATTCACCCCAGTCTGAGGTCCTGAGGGTTCAGGAGCAGATTTTCATCAAGGATCTCTCTGTACTTTGCTCCATCATCTTTCCCTTGACCCTGACTAGTCTTCCAGTCCCTGCCACTGAAAAACATCCCCACAACAAGATGCTGCCACCACTATAATTCACCATAGAGATGGTGCCATGTTTCCTCCATGGTGCCATGTTTGGCATTCAGGCCAATGAGATCAATCTTGGTTTCATCAGACCAGAGAATCTTGTTTCTCATGGTCTGAGAGTCTTTAGGTGCCTTTTAGCAAACTCTAAGCGGGCTGTCATGTGCCTTTTACTGAGGAGTGGCTTCTGTCTGGCTACTCTACCAGAAAGGCCTGATTGGTGGAGTGCTGCAGAGATGGTTGTCCTTCTGGAAGGTTCTCCCATCTCCACAGAGGAACTCTGGAGCTCTCTGAGTGACCATCTGGTTCACCTCCTTGACCAAGACCCTTCTCCCCCAATTGCTCAGTTTGTGTTCTTGGGGACCGACAACGCTGCAGAAATATTTTGGTACCATTAACCAGATCTGTGCCTCGACACAAACCTGTCGCGGAGCTCCACGGACAATTCCTTCGACCTCATGGCTTGGTTTTTGCTCTGACATGCACTGTCAACTGTGGGACCTCAGGTCTGTGCCTTTCAAAATCATGTCCAATCTACAGGTGGACTACAGGTGGACTCCAGTCAAGTTGTAGAAACATCTCAACGATGATCAATGGAAACAGGATGCACTTGAGCTCAATTTTGAGTCTCATAGCGAAGTGTCAGAATACTTATATAAATAAGATATTTTATATTTTATAAACAAACATTAAAAAAAAATGTATTTGCTTTGTCATTAGCAAATACATTGCAGGCCCCAGGGGCCTGATGGAAGGAGGCCCCCCAGGCAACACCACTGACAACACACCCAGCCGCACAACGTGATTCAGATAAAGGAATGGCTCTGTATTCCTTATCACATTTTTCAAGTTTCAACTTTTAATGTCATGTGCAAAAGTACAGTGAAATGCCTTTGTTGCTCCAAACCCAACAACGGAGTAATCAACCTCGGAGAGCGAGATCACCCAGTTCTCTGTCACGCACAGTACGGTGTTGTTATTGTCAAAGCGTGCATAAAATGAATTGGGCCTCATTAGGCAGATCACGGTTGGGTCTTCCTTTGTAATCCGTAATGGACTGTCGCCCCTGCCACATGTGGCGAAAGTTGGAACCTGTGTAATATGATTCCACCGTACTCATATATTGTCCTTTTCCTAATTTGATGACTCCGCGGTGGTCGTAGCGTGATCTCTTTGACTTGTTCCTGTCCGTAGCCTCAGGGTTGTCATAGAGTTTTGAAATGATGTGGACATTAGGTAGCGCTTTGCAGTAGCCCTTTGGTAAATGAGGTTTGAACCGAAGGTTGGAGCATAGGTTAATCACAAATGAGAAAATATCAGCAAACTGCCTCCAGGCCTCTTACAGTAACCCCCCCCCCCCATCTGGGCTCTTTGACCAGCCAATCAGGCCTGTCTGGGCAACGAGGTAATTACAGCGTTCTAATTGGATGTGATTATGGTGGAGAGGAAGGAAGAAAGGAGAGACTAATTGAAGCCTCAGCGAAAGGAAGTTAATCGTATTGGGGGAGACCAGCATAATGCTAGAATGAGATAAAACACAACACAGCACAGGTTATGTAATCAAAGAGACCAGGAAGAAGCCTCGGCTACACGTGAGTACAAACCATTCAGAGTTCCATTCAGCTCCATTCAGTTCCATTCAGCTCCATTCAGCTCCATTCAGCTCCATTCAGCTCCATTCAGCTCCATACACTGGGATTTGGCTGCCATTGCAGATAATAGGCTACTTCTTCAAGAATCCTGATTTGTGACTTACATGACTGTCTAAATTTCATTCCAGAATTTATGTATTGTCTTTCAACAGGTAGTGTCACTCCTACAGTACATCACAGCCATGACAGTGTGTTTCTAAAAGAACAGGTAAGACGTGTCTAACAGAGGTCAATGTTGGAGGCCATTGCCATCTCTTGTGTCCTCTGTGTTTTCCTGATATTGAACAAAGACCAGAGGTAACCTCCCTATGAATGGGTGAGCGTTTCTGTTTTGTTAACCCAACAGAAAGAACAACTATTTCCCAATGAAACTTGAATTAGTCCAAATCCTTTTGCTATTAAAGATGAGAGAGAGAGGGAGAGAGAGAGGAGAGGAGGACTGTCGCCACGCTGTACCCCAGTAACAGTCTGGCAGCCCTGTGAACTCTGCTGCCACGGTGAGAGGAGGAGACATGAAAAGAAGAGGAAACATAAAAATAGTGTTTTTGCTGTAAAGCTCATAAACAGGCGTTTGATGGTGGAACCAGAGACAGACGGAAAGAGAGAGGCAGAGAGGGAGGGAGAGTTATCTGAGTTCAACATCACTCAGAAAAAAGGCGGGAGAGGAAGAGAGAGAGCGAACTCTGTTGAGTTCAGAGGAGTCCGTTCCTGGGTGTCCTGGGGGCAAAGTTTAAACGTTGGTTAGAAGGTTAAAAGGTCAGACTTATTGATTGACAGCTCAGCTCTGTGGATGCACTGTCATGTTTTTGATAATGATGTGCTTTTTAGCCTAGAAAAGACAGAACAACCAAACTTGCACATTTCACCTCTTTGTCTTACAGTAATACATCTTTGTACACACACACACACACACACACACACACACACACACACACACACACACACACACACACACACACACACACACACACACACACACACACACACACACACACACACACACACACACACACACACCACTATCATGAAGAGAAAGCAGACAGCTGTCAGTGTTATGTGGAAGGGCTGGTATGTCTGCTTACATCAACACCCTTCCTCAACTATCGACTTTTCCCTGGCCTCCATTTTGCTGCGGTGGCAGAGGGGATGCTATCTTTTCCTCTTCCTGATAACATTCTCACGTGTTCTTATTCCGTCTCAGACCTCCCTTTTCAACCACTGCCACCCATTTAAACACATCAAAAGCACACGGCAACAACGAACGCCACAATCATCTCAGCATTCAATCTTAACTTAAAGTTCACCGGAGAAAACAGATCTATGTATAGACAGAGGTCATCTTCTCATCCGAGCTACCTGTGACTTGGTAATGGCTGTGTTAACACTGCAACACTGACTGTATGTCTCTACAGACGAGCGCCTGATGCACATGCACATTTAATTGTGTGAGTTTGACAGTGTTTTGGACTATTGGAACATTTGTCTTGTCTTATCTAAACCTCGCACGGTGTGCTGCCCGCAATTCAATGGAATATATAAAAGGTATGATAGAAAGTAGCAGCCTAATGACGCATATCATCCAACCCAGGCAGTATCAGAGAGGAACAGACAGAGGGCAATAAGGGAGTACTCCATGCATCTTAAATAAGATGTCTCAGTCTGAAAAAATGAATGATGCACTTGTCTTTTCCTACTAGCACTGGCTGTGCTGCACTAACTGTAAATCGCTCTGGATAAGAGCGTCTGCTAAACGACTCAAATGTAAATGTTTGCAGCTACTGTGTTAAGTAGACCACCTACGGTAGCTCCATCTTGGGCTGCCGCCTGGTTTAACTTCTTGGATATAGGGTAAATTATTTATTTGAATGCTTTTCTGGGTTTTCGTGAAAATGTTGCCTGCTGATGCTAACACTAAATGCTATGCTAGCTACGCTAGCTGTTACACAAATGCTTGTTTTGCTATGGTTGAGAAGCATATTTTGAAAATCTGAGATGACAGTGTTGTTAACAAAAGGCTAAGCTTGAGAGCCAGCATATTAATTTCATTTCATTTGCGATTTTCATGAATAGTTAACGTTGTGTTTTGCTAATGAGCTGCGGGGATAATTACACTCCTGGATACAGGTTTTTTTCGTAGCTAAACGTGATGAACAAAACAGAGTGATTTGTCCTAAACAAATAATCTTTTTGGAAAAACTGAACATTTGCTATCTAACTGAGAGTCTCCTCATTGAAAACATCCGAAGTTCTTCAAAGGTAAATGATTTATTTGAATGCTTTTCTGGTTTTTGTGAAAATGTTGCCTGCTGATGCTAACGCTAAATGCTACGCTAGCTACGCTAGCTGTTACACAAATGCTTGTTTTGCTATGGTTGAGAAGCATATTATGAAAATCTGAGATGACAGTGTTGTTAACAAAAGGCTAAGCTTGAGAGCTAGCATATTCATTTCATTTCATTTGCGATTTTCATGAATAGTTAACGTTGCGTTATGGTAATGAGCTTGAGGCTGTATTCACGATCCCGGATCCGGGATGGCTAGAATCAAGAGGTTTTAAACCAACATTAAACACTCTGCAGAACAGCCTGGTTTAAACCAACATTAAACACTCTGCAGTACAGCCTGGTTTAAACCAACATTAAACTCTCTGCAGTACAGCCAGGTTTAAACCAACATTAAACTCTCTGCAGTACAGCCTGGTTTAAACCAACATTAAACTCTCTGTAGTACAGCCTGGTTTAAACCAACATTAAACTCTCTGCAGTACAGCCAGGTTTAAACCAACATTAAACACTCTGCAGAACAGCCTGGTTTAAACCAACATTAAACACTCTGCAGTACAGCCTGGTTTAAACCAAGTGACCAGGTGTGTGTTGCGTGTGTATGAGAGAGAGAGAAAGAAAGCGTGAGAGAGAGAAAGAAAGTGTGAGCGAGAGAGAGAGCGAGAAAGAGAAAGAAAGCGTATGAGAGAGAGAGAGATCTTATTTTCTTCTTGAATTCTTCTTCTCTACCCTGAGAAAGGAGACCTTGTGACACACGCAACACTTCCCATGATTGCGTTTTCTCACTATTTTTAGTTTATGACATTTTATCTGTGTTAGAAAGGCTCTACTGATGCTCAACTCCCTCACTCCTCACCATGTGAGACACCCAACCAACCTGCAGGCTCTTTGTCAAACCCTCACATTGAGCTCTCTCCTCTCCCTCTTTCTCTCCTTCTCTTGCTCGTTCATTTTCTCACTCTCTCTCTCCCACACCCTCTAAATGGAGCATTATTGAACTGATCCTTCAGATGTGCGTCATCCAGGGCAGTCAGGGAAGAGGACTGGATGACTCTGAGAGTCTTCATCTGCAAACATAAACCTCAACATGTATCATGTTTCTCGTACTTATCCAGGGTCAGTGCAGGCCAATACAGTGTTCTGTGCAGGCCAGTCAAGTTCTTCCACACCGATCTCAACAACCCATTTTTGTATGGACCTTGCACTGTGCACGGGGGTATTGTCTTGCTGAAACAGGAAAGGGCCTTCCCTGTTGCTACAAAGTTGGAATCACAGAATCGTCTACAATGTCAATCTTAACGTTGTAGTGTTAAGATGTTCTTTCAATGGAACTAAGGGGCCTTGCCAGAACCATGAAAAACCACCCCAGACCATTTCTCCTCCACCAAACTATACAGCTGGCACTATGCATTGGGGCAGGTATGGTTCTCCTGGCATCAGCCAAACCCAGATTTATCCGTCGGACTGCCAGATGGTAAAGCGGGATTCATCACTCCAGAGAACGTGTTTCCATAGTCCAATGACGGCGAGCTTCACACCTCTCCAGCCGATGCCTGGCTTTGCGTATGATGATCTTAGGCTTGTGTGCGGCTGATTGGCCATGGAAACCCATTTCATGAAGCTCCCGACAAACAGTTTTGTGCTGACGTTGCTTCCAGAGGCAATTTGGAACTCAGTGGTGAGTGTTGACGATTTTTCAGCACTCGGCTGTCTCGTTCTGTGAGCTTTTGTGGCCTACCACTTCGCGGCTGAGCCATTGTTGCTCCTAGACTTTTCCACTTCACAACAACAGCACTTATAGTTGACCGGGGCAGCTCTAGCAAGGCAGAAATTTGATGAACTGACTTGTTGGAAAGGTGGCATCCTATGACGGTGCACCCTTGATGGTCTCCAAGAACACAAACTGAGCAATCGGGCAAGAAGGACCTTGGACAGGGAGGTGACCAAGAACCCGATGGTCACTCTGACAGAGCTCCAGAGTTCCACTGTGGAGATGGGAGAACCTTCTAGAAGGACAACCATTTCTGCAGCACTCCACCAATCAGGCCTTTATTGTAGAGTGGCCAGGTGGAAGCCACTCACATGACAGCCCACTTGGAGTTTGCCAAAAGGCACCTAAAGGACTCTCAGACCATGAGAAACAAGATTCTCTGGTCTGATGAAACAAAGATTTAACTCTTTAGGCATGAATGCCAACAGTCACGTCTGAAGGAAACCTGCCACCATCCCTATGGTGAAGCATAGTGGTGGCAGAATCATGTTGTGGGGATGTTTTTCAGCAGCAGGGACTGGGAGACTAGTCAGGGTCAGATGAAAGGGAAAGGGAAAGATGAACGGAGCAAAGTATAGAGAGATCCTTGATGAAAACCTGCTCCAGAGCGCTCAGGACCTTAGACTGGGGTAAAGGCTCAACACAGAGAGGGCTGTGTGAAGGCAAAGCTTCTGAAAGGTTGGCTTATAGGACCTTCATGGGAGAGATGATCAGAGGCAGGTGCTGTCTGTGTGTGTGTAGCGTTTTGTCTCAGAGTTGTAAAAGCAAGCAGAGCAGAGCAGAAACTGGCTACTCTTTATTTGACTGATGCAAGGTAACGGCTGTTTGACTTCACAGGAAAACAAATATTTATTCCCAGTGCTGTGCTTGTAGTGTAGCTAATTGATGTGTAAAATTAGCTAATTTTTCATCCTTTCTCACCTGAAGTTCTGTCTGAAGTGAATGAAATAGCTGCAGTAGCTACAGCCAGTTCAGCTCTAGCCTCTAGCTATCTTAATATCTGTCAGGAAGCAGTATCTAACAGCTGTTGTGTGTATGGAAATGTTTTATAGCCTTTGTTTGTTCCTGTTTCAACAGAAGAAAATTAAGTTGGCTAGTTTTCACCAGTTGATGTACCATTAGAGCTAGCCAAAAGTTGCTGAATGATAGCTAGCCAGCTCATTAACTTTAGCTATTAATATTTGCCTCAATCACACTTGACCTGAATCAAATGATGAAACCAGCGGCCAAAAGATTGAGGACCAATATTCTGACGTTTTTTGACAGCTCAATGTGAGTTTTTTTTAGTAGAGTCATTATAATATAAGGTTATTGATCTGTCAGTTTCAGCTAATTCCCTACTTTTCACACTGACACGGCACAAACAGCTGGTGAAATTGTGTATTTATGTGTGAGTAAGAGGAATACTGAGAGTGAGAAAGAGAGAGACAACCGAGAACGAGACACACACAGAGAGAGAGAGAGAGAGAGAGAGAGAGAGAGAGAGAGAGAGAGAGAGAGAGAGAGAGAGAGAGAGAGAGAGAGAGAGAGAGAGAGAGAGAGAGAGAGAGAGAGAGAGAAGAGAGAGAGAGAGAGAGAGAGAGAGAGAGAGAGAGAGAGAGAGAGAGAGAGAGAGAGAAAACATCTTATTTACCCTGTCCCAACCTATTGAAGCATGGCGTTGAAAACACACAGAGATTCCCATGACGGCAGTACTGTCTGGAACTATCCTCTAAATGGTACATCAATCCAGAAAGTGTCTGACTCATGGTGATTGGTTAATGACCATAGTGGGTTTCCATGGCAACCCCTGAAGCCTCACTCTGGTCCGATGGTGCCCTTCACAGAGAGGTCCAGAAGGACAGCAGTCTCTCTCTCTCTCTCCCTCTCTCCCTCTCTCCCTCTCTCCCTCTCTCCCTCCAGCTCTCTTTCTCTCTTCCTGCACTGCAGATGCCCTGAGTCAACACTAAGGCCAGGACAGAGCAGGACACAGAATAACAAACAGCGCTGGGAACAGCCAAAACACACAGACACAAAGATACTGAGCAACACACACACATACACACACTGAGCACAAAGCGATGGCAGCCCTGACATCTGAGCTATTAGGGATAAGAGGATCAGAAGATTTCTTTGTAATGTTTTTGTGATGACACCAATGACAGGTATTTACACAAACACACACACATACCCACAGTCATGTAATGTCTTAACAGCGTCTTGTCTAACCAGCCTTAACACTGAACCTGTTTTCTCCCTCTTGACCAGCTTTGGCCAGGTCAGTATTGTGATGCTGGTCAGCCCCTCTCCCTTCAGTGTTAGATCCATCTCCAGGGTAATGGACAGAAGGGCCATCTTCCCTCCGTCAGCCCCTTAATGCTGCCCCGCTGGGCCTTTCCATACCTGCACCTCTCTATGGAACCACTCTCATTCTCTCTTTCTCCTCAGAGAGAGCGAGAGAGAGAGAGAGAGAGAGAGAGAGAGGAGAGAGAGAGAGAGAGAGAGAGAGAGAGAGAGGTCAGGGCTGGCAGTAGAGTGAGTGATGGAGAGAGAGATGTCAGGGCTGGCTGTAGAGTGAGTGATGGAGAGAGAGAGGTCAGGGCTGGCAGTAGAGTGAGTGATGGAGAGAGAGATGTCAGGGCTGACAGTAGAGTGAGTGATGGAGAGAGAGAGGTCAGGGCTGGCAGTAGAGGGAGTGATAGAGAGAGAGAGGTCAGGGCTGGCAGTAGAGTGAGTGATGGAGAGAGAGATGTCAGGGCTGGCAGTAGAGTGAGTGATGGAGAGAGAGATGTCAGGGCTGGCTGTAGAGTGAGTGATGGAGAGAGAGAGGTCAGGGCTGGCAGTAGACTGAGTGATAGAGAGAGAGAGGTCAGGGCTGGCAGTAGAGTGAGTGATGGAGAGAGAGATGTCAGGGCTGGCTGTAGAGTGAGTGATGGAGATGCCAGTGGCCTGGCTAAGGGCTGGCTTAAACACATCAGATGAGTCATTAGACCCAGGAGAGACGGAAGAAGAGAGGGAGAAAAACACATTTGAAGGAAAGGGATATTTGCCGGGAGGACACACACACACACACCGCTTTCCCACCGTTTCCCACTGTTTCCTTCTGCAAGTGCAGAACAATGAGATTCAGAGTGAGGGAGTGAGCCAGCTGTCCTCCATAATAATTTACTAACACCTCAGTCATTACTGCTACCATCAGCACTGCAGTAAATATATTCTAATTGCATATCACTGATAATTCAACAGTTATAATATGTGTGTGTGTGAGTGTGTGTGTGTTCGTCCATGGGTATCCATGTGTGTCTATGAGTCCGTGTGTGTCTATAATAATGTGTGTGAATTCTAATTACATATCACAGATAGCAGCTCTCTGCATTCCATTGTGTGTGTGTGTGTGTGTGTGTGCAGGTGTGTGTGTGTGTGTGTGTGTGTGTGCAGGCGTGTGTGTGAGAGAGCGAGAGAGAAAGAAAGAGAGAGAGAGACTTAAAAGGGGGAACAAGTATAAATGAGAAGATCCAACACCATCTCTCTTTTCTCTTACCCCACATTTTTTTATTCATGAATATTTCATGCCCTCTGATTGGTTGGCAGATCATAGCATTGACAAATGAAAGGAGAACCATCTGGAGCTGATAAGACTCAACTGGACAAACCCACGGGTATGGACAGGACAGGGTATAGAGGACTGTGTGTGCACGCCTGTGTTTGTTAGTGTGTGTGCGTATGGGTGTGTTTGCAGATTGAAACAGGTGGATAGAAGAATAAGAAGAGGAGAGAGAATGAGAGAGAAAGAGAGAGAGAGCTATAAAGAGTGTGCATATCTCCACCCGTATTCCCTCATAGAGAGAGAAGAGATGGAGAGAGGGAAGAAGAGTAAGGAGGGAAGCTGAGAGATGGAGGAAGAAGAGATGGGGAGGAAGGAGGAAGAAGAGTGTGACCACTCCTATCCAGCCATCTTAACAGTTTTCTAAGTAAACCTAACATGGCTTCCACTGTCTCACACTGAAAGGTTAAACTAGCAGAGCTCTGTCTGAACAAGGTCAGTTCTTCGTTAGGTTCCTTTCTCTCTTTCCTTATTCAGCCCTCTAAAACGAGTGTGTGTCTTTGGGGACTACATGTGAATGAACAGAGTGGAGAAGCACTCAGCATCTGTCTTGCTTTCACATTCTCCCTTACACACCCACACACGCACGCGCACACCCACCCACCCACCCACCCACACCCACACCCACACACACACACGCACACGCACACGCGCATGCACACGCACACATTTTGACATTTTGTTGTGTTACAGCTTGAATTTAAAATGGATTAAAAGTGTCACACCCTGATTTGTTTCACCTGTCTTTGTGATTGTCTCCAACCCCCTCCAGGTGCCAACCATCTTCCCCATTATCCCCTGTGTATTTATACCTGTGTTCTCTGTTTGTCTGTTGCCAGTTTGTTTTGTTTTGTCAAGCCTACCAGTGGGTTTCCCTCTGCTCCTGTCTTTCGATTGTTCCTGTTTCCTAGTTTTCCCGGTGTTGACCACTCTGCCTGCCCTGACCCTGAGCCTGCCTGCCGTCCTGTACCTTTGCCGCACCTTTCTGGATTACCGACCTTTGCCAACCCTGAGCCTGCCTGCCATCCTGTACCCCTATCTGGATTACCGACCTTTGCCAACCCTGAGCCTGCCTGCCATCCTGTACCCCTATCTGAATTACCGACCTTTGCCAACCCTGAGCCTGCCTGCCGTCCTGTACCCCTATCTGGATTACCGACCTTTGCCAACCCTGAGCCTGCCTGCCGTCCTGTACCCCTATCTGGATTACCGACCTTTGCCAACCCTGAGCCTGCCTGCCGTCCTGTACCCCTATCTGGATTACCGACCTTTGCCAACCCTGAGCCTGCCTGCCATCCTGTACCCCTATCTGGATTACCGACCTTTGCCAACCCTGAGCCTGCCTGCCGTCCTGTACCCCTATCTGGATTACCGACCTTTGCCAACCCTGAGCCTGCCTGCCATCCTGTACCCCTATCTGGATTACCGACCTTTGCCAACCCTGAGCCTGCCTGCCATCCTGTACCCCTTTCTGGATTACCGACCTTTGCCAACCCTGAGCCTGCCTGCCATCCTGTACCCCTATCTGGATTACCGACCTTTGCCAACCCTGAGCCTGCCTGCCATCCTGTACCCCTATCTGGATTACCGACCTCTTCCTGCTCTTGACCTGCCTTTTGCCTGCCCCTGTTCAATTAATAAACTGTTGTTACTTCGATGTTGTCTGCATCTGGGTCTTACCTGAAACGTGATAAAAAGTGGAGTTATGTTTAATGTACAAATTAATAAAAAATGAAAAGCTGAAATGTCATGAGTCAATAAGTATTCAACCATTTTGTTATGGCCTAAATAAGTTCAGGAGTAGAAATTTGATTAACAAGTCACATAGTAAGTTGCATGGACTCACTCTTCTTGTGCTACATTAGTGTTTAACATGATTTTTGTGTGAGGTCGTGAATTTCAAATACAGATTCAATGCCTCGCATTGGTGGATGGGTTAAAAACAAAGCTGACATTTGAGCATTGTGAAGTTATTAATTACACTTTGGATGGTGTATTAATACACCCAGTCACTACAACGATACAGGCATCCTTCCTAACTCAGTAGCCGGAGAAGAAGGAAACCACTCAGGTATTTCACCATGAAGCTAATGGTGGCTTTTGAACAGTTACAGAGTTTAATGGCTGTAATAGGAGAACTGAGGATGGATCAACAAAAGCGTAGTTACTCCACAATACTAACTTAATTGACAGAGTGAAAAGAAAGAAGCCTGAATTTAATACAAATATACCAAAACATGCATCCTGTTTGCAACAAGGCACTAAAGTAATACTGCAAAAAATGTGGTAAAGCAATAAACTTTTTGTCCTGAATTAAAAGTGCTATATTTAGGGGCAAATCCGTTACTGAGTACCACTCTCCATATTTTCAAGGATAGTGGTGGCTGCATCATGTTATGTGTATGCTTGTAATTGTTAAGGACTGGGGAGTTTTTCAGGATAAAAAAAATATATGGAATGGAGCTAAGTACAGGCAAAATCCTAGAGGAAAACCTGCTTCAGTCTGCTTTCCACCAGACACTGGAAGATGAATTCACCTTACAGCAAGACAATAATCAAAAACACAAGGTCAAATCTACACTGTAGTTGCTTACCAAGAAGACAGGGAATGTTCTGAGTGGCCGAGTTACAGTTTTGACTTAAATCTACTAGGAAATCTATGGCAAGACCTGAAAATGGCAATGATCAACAACCAATTAGACAGAGCTTGAACACATTTGAAAAGAATAATGGTCAAATGTTGTACAATCTAGGTGTGCAAAGCTCCAACAGAATAATCGCTGCCAAAGGTGATTCTAAAAAATATTGACTCAGGGGCTTGAATACTTATGTAAATTAGATACTGCATTTCTGTAATTCATTTTCAATACATGTTTTCACCATGCCGTTATGGGGTTTTGTGTGTAGATTGGTGAGACCCCCCACCCCACCCCTTTGACTTATTCCACAACAAAGTGTGTTATAAGTCAA
Source organism: Oncorhynchus kisutch (assembly GCF_002021735.2). Taxonomy (NCBI): domain Eukaryota; kingdom Metazoa; phylum Chordata; class Actinopteri; order Salmoniformes; family Salmonidae; genus Oncorhynchus; species Oncorhynchus kisutch. The sequence goes on from NC_034191.2 coordinate 33,725,830, forward strand.
GGGTTCTGGATACTTTCTGAATGCACTGTATTTTAGGAGTAGACCCCCGACTTTGTCAGAGGAGTGCAGAAAGAGAGAGCGACAGAGAGAGAGAAGGTGGGAGGGAGGGTTAACCTCACTATGGATCATCATCCACATGATGTGATTCCATAGGGTCTACAACCTGTCTCCAATTGGCCAACTATTCCGTATTTCTACCGTATCTCATGTTAGTCTGTATTGGAATGAGTTAACGTCACCATATGACATATTTATGGTGAGTCAAGCAATACACTGTGAAAACCTCTATGTCATTTCTTGGCATAACTCATTACTGGAGACACGTAAAGAGACCTAGCTGTATCGCTAACACTAAATGAAGAAAATTACTAAATAGCAGAACTATCCAAACGTAGTAGCCAACCACAGAAGCACACTGATCCAGAACCAGCAGTGTGTTTAAACTAGCCTAGCGCTGATGCTAATCCCATTCTGCTCAGTGCCACTGTGTCCTGAGGCTCTGCACTTAATCTGAAGCGCCTCAATAAACACTCATGGATCAATGGACAACCTGTCAAATATTAGCACACATCTCCAGTCTGTCTGTCTAGAGACATAGACCTAACTGTGTGCTATAGGGTAATGTGCTCACATACTCTATCTGTCCTCTGTTCCCTCTACTGTGTCTGTGTGTTTTCTCACTCACTCACTCACTCACTCACTCACTCACTCACTCACTCACTCACTCACTCACTCACTCACTCACTCACTCATTAGTGGGGATGCCTGTGTTGTGGGGCCCTGAGGTGTGATATTGAACATGCTGTAAAAGACTTACGCCCCACATATTAGAGCTGCTTAACTCAGAGGAGTGTGAGTGTGTGTGTGTGTGTGTGTGTGTGTCAGAGGTCTGGATTACTGCAGGGCTGTCTGGGGCAACCGTGCAGAGGCCAGAGAAGAGAAAAAGGAGGGAATAAACCAACATTTTCTCTCTCCATTTTCCTGTGGGATGACAGCGGGAAGAGAGAGGGGAGTGTTCAGCATGCAGAGATCGATTCCTGAGTTTTTCTCTCTCAGTGTACTAGTTGGACTTTTATTAGAGGAGGCCAACACACTCTCTCTCAAAGAGAAACATACAGTACATGCACTCACACACAAACGTTCATCCGAGAATAGAAATATATACCACTATTCACGGCTCGGCAGAAGCTGAATAGTAGTGAATAAAATATATACATTGTATACAATTTCCCTTCCGCACAGTAAAGGGTGAAATAGGAATACTCTGAGACACAACGTCAAGCAAGAATCTCTCCATGGACGAAAACCTCTGTAGCGATAGCATCTTGATCTCTCTGACCTCCTGCTCTGTTATACAGACACAAAGACACAGTGAGGCTCCTCTGAAGCTTCAACACCGCATCTAATCTCACCAAGAAACAAACAGGGTCAAAGGTTATATCGGCCACCTACAGCACAAACACTCCAACTTCCAGTACTGAAGCAATTTAAGAACAAGATAGTTGGGCTCATTATCACAATGCCTGTAAGATGTCGAAAATATTCTCTGACACATACTCTCATTATATTTTCCTTCCTCGTGGTAATTACACCAGCAGTTTGTGTACTTTAAGAATGTCCTCCTTAAAATGTTTAAACAAATAAGTGTCATTGTTTTATTATACATTAATTTCCCCCTGTGTGTCTGTGTCCTTGGCAATAGAGACCCCTCTCCAGCATAGTTCCATCATCTTCACCATCATCATCATCATCATCCTGGTATTGCTGTGATGGCTATAGATAATCAATAGCTCTGCTGGTGGATCTATCACCGGGGCGGCAGCGTAGCCTAGTGGTTAGAGCATTGGACTAGTAACCGGAAGGTTGCGAGTTCAAACCCCCGAGCTGACAAGGTACAAATCTGTCGTTCTGCCCCTGAACAGGCAGTTAACCCACTGTTCCCAGGCTGTCATTGAAAATAAGAATGTGTTCTTAACTAACTTGCCTAGTTAAATAAAAGGTGAAAAATATATATATATAAAAAATAATAAAAAAGCCCAGCAGCCCCATCGTCAGGAGCTGGAGAGGCGATAGAGTGTAGAGAGTCTGTCACACACCAACACCATCTCTCTCCAATATATACAGTTGATGTCAGACGTTTACATACACTTAGATTCGGAGTCATTAAAACTTGTTTTTCAACCACTCCACAAATTTCTTCTTAACAAACTAGAGTTTTGGCAAGTCTGTTAGGACACCTACTTTGTGCATGACACAAGTCAGTTTTCCAACAATTGTTTACAGACAGATTATTTCACTTATAATTCACTGTATCACAATTCCAGTGGGTCAGAAGTTGACATACACTAAGAAGACCATGCCTTTAAACAGCCTGGAAAATTCCAGAAAATGATGTCATGGCTTTACAAACTTTTGATAGGCTAATTGACATAATTTGAGTCAATTGGAGGTGTACCTGTGGATGTATTTCAAGGCCTACCTTCAAACTCAATGCCTCTTTGCTTGACATCATGGGAAAATCAAAAGAAATTAGCCAAGACCTCAGAAATAAAAAATTGTAGACCTCCACAAGTCTGGTTCATCCTTGGGAGCAATTTCCAAATGCCTGAAGGTACCACGTTCATCTGTACAAACAATAGTACGCAAGTATAAACACCATGGGACCACGCAGCCATCACACGTAGCTCCTAGAGATACTTTGGTGCGTACTTCGGTGCGAAAAGTGCAAATCAATCCCAGAACAACAAGTATCTATATCCACAGTAAAACAAGGCTATCTGAAATGTTTGACCCAAGTTAAACAATTTAAAGGCAACGCTATCAAATACTATTTGGGTGTATGTAAACTTCTGACCCACTGGGAATGTGATGAAAGAAATAAAAGCTGAAATAAATCATTCTCTCTACTATTATTCTGACATTTCACATTCTTAAAATAAAGTGGTGATCCTAAGTGACCTAAGACAGGGACTTTTTACTAGGATTAAATGTCAGGAATTGTGAAAAACTGAGTTTAAATGTATTTGGCTGAGGTGTATGTAAACTTCCGACTTCAACTGTATTTTGCTCAGAGAGAGGGTGACAACTGGAGAGGAAGGGACAACTGGAGAGGAGGGGAAAACTGGAGAGGAAGGGACAACTGGAGAGGAGGGGAAAACTGGAGAGGAAGGGACAACTGGAGAGAAGGGGGAAACTGGAGAGGAGGGACAACTGGAGAGGAGGGGGAAACTGGAGAGGAGGGACAACTGGAGAGGAGGGGGAAACTGGAGAGGAAGGGACAACTGGAGAGGAGGGGGAAACTGGAGAGGAGGGGACAACTGGAGAGGGGAGACAAGTGGAGAGGAGGGGACAACTTCTGGGGTTTTGTTAGACACTAGATAACAATAAATGACTGTTAACCTGATGTCATAATGCTCTGGATATACGACCCCTAAACATACACTAAAAAGGTTTTCTCTCTCTCTCTCTCTCTCTCTCTCTCTCTCTCTCTCTCTCTCTCTC